>NC_053023.1:214719881-214899199 GCF_003073215.2 Triticum urartu | reverse complement strand
ACCATAGGTTGCTTGTTGAAGTTGAGCTTGGTCGCAAGGCGTTGAACTTGGTGCTCGATGGTGTTCCTTGTATCTTCATGCACCTTCTTGAGATGTGTCTTTCTTGCACTACCATCCAAATTAATGCACTCTTGGAGTGGTAGAGGGAGAATGTCCAATGGTGACAAAGGGTTGAAGCCATAGACGACCTCGAAGAGGGACTTGCCGGTTGTTGAGTGTCTTGCTCGGTTGTAGGCGAACTCGGCGATAGGTAGGCACTCCTCCCAATCCTTGATGTTATTCTTGATGAGTACTTGAAGTAGAGAGGAGAGTGTGCAGTTGGGAACTTCCATTTGGCCGTCGGTTTGTGGATGATACGCCGTGGAGAAATGTAGCTTGATTCTGAGCTTGGCGCATAGGGTTTTCCAAAAGTAGCTAAGGAACTTGACGTCATGGTCTGAGATGATTGTCTTTGGCACTCCATGTAGACGCAATATTTCCCTACAAAAGAGAGTAGCAACATGTGAAGCATCGTCTATCTTGTTGCACGGAATGAAATGTGCCGTTTTTGAGAAACGGTCCATAACGACAAATACCGACTCCTTCCGTTTTGAGTCCTAGGCAAACCAAGTACAAAGTCCATGCTAATGTCTTCCCATGGTTGATATGGAATTGGTAGAGGCATATAAAGGCCATGGGATTGAGCTTAGGACTTAGCTTTGCGACATGTAGAGCATCGGTTGGTGAAGCGGTTGACGTCGCGAAAGATCTTGGGCCAAAAGTAGTTCTTCGAGAGCGTGGCGAACATCTTGTCTTGTCCAAAATGTCCCATTAAGCCTCCTCCATGAGATTCCTGCAAAAGCAACAAACAAAGAGAAGACTCGGGGATGCAAAGTTTGTTAGCTCTCATAAGATATCCATCTTTGATGTAATAGCGTTCCCAAGATGTGTGCGTCAAACACATGGCATAAGGAGTAGCAAAAGTAGGATCATGCTGATACAAGTATTTTATATGCTCAAAGCCAATGACATCCAATTCAAGTTGAGTAACAAGCATGCATATGCGAGAAAGGGCATCCACCACAATGTATTCTATACCTTTAATGTACTTGATGACATAAGGAAAAGACTCAATAAATTCACTCCATTTAGCATGACGCTTGTTCAACTTGGTTTGGCCCTTAAGATACTTGAGCGTTTCATGATCGGTATGACTGATAAAGTCATGAGGGCGAAGATAGTGTTCCCATTCATGCAAAACACGGACTAAAGCATATAGCTCTTTGTCATAGATGGGGTAATTGCGTTGCGCGCTGGAGAGTTTCTCGCTGAGGTAAGCTCTGGGGCGCTTCTCTTGCGTTAACACACCTCCTATGCCATTACCACTGGCATCGCAATGAATGTCAAAGGGTTTGTCAAAGTTGCCATCTTTACCCTCCCGATGAAATAAGTTCTCATATCCTTGTTGATATCAATCCAATCTGTTGTTTTTCGTTAGTGGCAGAATTTCACCTCAAGATTTTGAGATGTTTTCCATAAGGCCACAACAAGCTTATACTTTCATTGTTAATAATCCTACAACTCCGTTCTAGCATCTGGTGTAAGCGTGCTCTTTTCAGATCTTGTTTTCCTCCATTCAGTAAATCCATTTCTTTTCGTCCTATCATCTTGTTATTCCGGAGGCATTGTGATGTTGCTCTCTTCGTCCTATCATCTCGTTTTGCCAAGATCATGCTCTTTCCTATATCTATCATTTCAACCGGAGTGTCGTGTCCAACATTCAAGTTCTCTCATCTTATCAAGTTTTGTCTCCCTTCTCAACCGAAGTGCTGTCTGAAATCATTCTTACCCCTTGTGCCATTCTGTCCATAGTTCCGGAGGCAGTGTGTTGTTGATTTCATCAAGTATCTTCTCATCTTATCAAGTTCTTTTTCAATTCCTTTTCTTTTCAGTCGGAGTGCTGTCCAAATTATATCATTCTTAATCCTTCTCTATCTTGTTTTAACCGGAGTGGTTTCAATATATATCTTTCCCTTCAACCTCAAGGTTTTTCGCAATGTTATTTGTTCCTCTTTTCTAAAGGAGTGTTTTTGACTTTGTTCACCTTCGTTGTATTCTTTCTCAAATTTGTTCAACCTCGCAAAGGTTCTTTGGTTTCACTCATTTGTCAAAGAAGCAACTTAGTTTTACCTCTTCTCTTCCTCTTCCGTTTCCCTCCGGTGCCATCCTAGATCTCGGGACGAGATCCTCTCATAGTGGTGGAGTGTTGTGACTCCCCGAGAACGCTGCGCCAGGTGTCTTCCAGTTATTCGCCGACGTTGCCATGTCATTTGCTTGCGTGTTGCATCTTATCATGTCATCATGTGCATTGCATCATCATGTTTTCAAAACTTGCATCTGTCCCGGTCTCCCAGTTCCTTCCATTGTACGTTCTGAGCCCAAACACACTTGCACGTGCCCGCGGCACGTCCGAAATATTATTTTATAAGTGGCCGGAAAATGTTCTCAAAATGGGATGAAAGTTGGCGTGCGGTGTTGTTTTGTTGTCAGTAGGCCACCTGCCAAGTTTCATCTCGTTCGGAGTCCGTTTGATGCCCCAACGGATAACTATAGCGGCAGTATAGCCGGTCTTATCGTCGGACATTTTTGGTCTCCGTAAATCGTGACGGGCTGCATCTCTCCCCTCTTCTCTCAGACCAACCCGCAATCCACAGTCCACCTAGGCCCATGCCTACCCCTCCTTGCACAGTGCATCAGACCTCCTCGCACCCGCGTCCGAAAGTTGTCCCAGACTCGACCCGGTCAGTTCTCACCATTGGGTCCGGATCATCCCCAACCGTCTACAAAACATCTCCGTTTTGTTAATGGGGCTCCCTAACCTATTTATCCGAGATCGTCTCATTACAATCGGAGGGACGAGATAGCCCTACCCACACCCACTTTCTGTAAATAGCAGTGCAATCATCGGACGAATCCCTAATTTCTAGGGATCCTCCTAGTGCGGCCACCACTCCTCCTATCTCCTCCTCGTGTTCCCCACCGAGCCAATCATCTTCATTCCTTGTTTTCAGATACACTCCACCAACCACCACCTCCCACTCGATTTGGACTGCCAGATCGCGGATCCGATGGCCCAGGAGGCTCCCCCAACGCCCCAGCACTCGTCCCTGCCTCCCGGACGCAGCTCCCTCGCCCCTGCTCGATCTGGCCGCTGAGATCCCGAGCGCCTTGACCCCAAGCTCCACCACCCGCCGGTGGCCTCGATGGTACAGCAGCAACTGTCGCTAGACCGGACTCCCCCCTCGCGCTACCTCCTTATTTCTCTTCTTCTTTCCCTGTCTCATCTCTCTCTCTTGCACTGCATGCTCGAACAGGAGACCGTGGAGTCGCTGTCTTCAAGCCATCGACTGGCAAAAACTTCAACGCCGGTGAAGACCTTCTCCAGTCCTCGAACCGCACAGGGTTTCCGCACCGCGTGCACTTGCCGTCTATCACCGTCAAATGCCAGCGCTGCCGTGCTTCTGCCGTCCGCGTCGTCAAGTACAGCGCCCAGCCGCGCCGACCTCCTGCAGATCGTCCCAGCGCTGGAACTGAAGCCCGCGATTCCCGTCGGACCTTGCCTCGCTGGAGATACCCAAGTCCACCGTCGTCTTGCCAAGTCCAGCGCCGCCGCCTCCTCCTCTGCTTCGAGCAGGAGGGTGAGAAGCGCCCGATCTGCTTTGTTCTCTCGTCAACGCCCGTGCGTGGCCTCTGCGCCCGTACTGTGACTGGGCCGGCCTCGCCTTGGCCCACCTCGCCTCGCCTTTGCAGCTCCTACCTCTCCAATGAACGGCCTAAGGCCACTTGGTGAGCAGTCCCAGATCCAGCGCTCACTAGTTCGGCCCTGTTCCAGTGGATTTGGCCCGTGTCATGTTTTTTCCCTGTTCTAGTGTTTAGTGTTTTATGGTTTTGCAGAAAAGTCCCTTGAGTTCATGCATATAATAACTCACAAACCATGCATCCGATTAAAACAAACTTTATATGTAAAATGCTTAGTTTTTCAGCTAGTTTCGTAATATGACTTTTTCATCCATGGTTAAAATGTTTAAAATGTTGTTTGGTTAAATTTGCTCCTATGTCATGTTAAAATGCTTTAATTCATAACTAAATAACCGTAACTCAAAATTTAATAAACTTTATATGTTAATGGGGTAGAAAAATGCCTAGTTTAACATGGTGGTATCTCTTTGCATGTTTAACAACTCTAAATATGCTTTAGGTTAGAACAGTGCCAAACCTTAAAATATGCACTTGAGGAGTTTCCGTAATTGTTGTTTATGATTTCCGGCCTCATTTAAACTTGACTAGATAGTTAGTTTACTTATGCTTCACTCCTTTCCATGGTTAACAACATTTAATTTTGTTGGGTACCTAAACAAGAGAGAACTAAATAAGTCATGTGGTGTTCCGTCAATATGCAACTCGTTGCATATTGAGCTCCACTTAATTTGTAGGATTGCTTGTGCACTTTGCCATGCCATGTATCATTAAACCGAACATGCATCATACTTGGTTGTGCATCATGCCATGATTATGTGATGGTTGTTTACTATATTGTTTGCTTCTTTCCGGGTTACTTCTCGCGTTAGCTTCGGTTTTGTTCCGGAGTTGTGAGGATCCGTTCATCTACGTCCGTTTTTCTTCTTCATGGACTCGTTCTTCTTCCTTGCGGGATCTCAGGCAAGATGACCATACCCTCGAAATCACTTCTATCTTTGCTTGCTAGTTGCTCACTCTATTGCTATGCCTATGCCGCGATACCTACCACTTGCTATATCATGCCTCCCATATTGCCATGTCAAGCCTCTAACCCACTATTCCTAGCAAACCGTTGTTTAGCTATGTTACCGCTTTTGCTCAGCCCCTCTTATAGCGTTGCTAGTTGTAGGTGGAGTTTGTTCCATGTTGGGACATGGATTTGTTGGGATATCACAATATCTCTTATTTAATTAATGCATCTATATACTTGGTAAAGGGTGGAATGCTCGGCCTTATGCCTAGTGTTTTGTTCCACTCTTACCACCCTAGTTTCCATCATACCGGTGTTATGTTCCTTGATTTTGCGTTCCTTACATGGTTGGGTGTTATGGGGACCCCTTCACAGTTCGCTTTGAATAAAAACTCCTCCAGCAAGGCCCAACCTTGGTTTTACCATTTGCCTCACCACCACCTATTTTTCCCTTGGGAGTCGCGCTCCCGAGGGTCATCTTTATTTTAACCCCCTGGGCCAGTGCTCCTCTGAGTGTTGGTCCAAACTAGAGCCCCTTGCAGCGCCACCTCAGGGAAACTTCAGGGTTGGTTTTAGTTCTACGGATTGCTCATCCGGTGTGCCCTGAGAACGAGATATGTGCAGCTCCTATCGGGATTTGTCAGCACATTCAGGCTGCTTTGCTGGTCTTGTTTAACATTGTTGAAATGTCTTGTAACCGGGATTCTGAGACTGATTGGGTCTTCTCGGGAGAAGGAATATCCTTCGTTGACCGTGAGAGCTTGTGATGGGCTAAGTTGGGACACCCCTGCAGGGTTTTGAACTTTTGAAAGTCGTGCCCGCGATTATGGGCAGATGGGAATTTGTTAATATCTGGTTGTAGAAAACTTGACACTTGACTTAATTAAAATGCATGTGTAGCCGTGATGGTCTTTTTTCGGTGGAGTCCGAGAAGTGAACACGGCGTTGGAGTTATGTTTGAATGTTAGTAGTTTCAGGATCACTTCTTGATCACTTCTAGTTCACGACCGTGCATTACTTCTCTTCTCGCTCTCTTTTGCGTAAGTTAGCCACCATATATGCTAGCGCTTGCTGCAGCTCCACCTCACTTCCTTTTCCTACCCATAAGCTTAAATAGTCTTGATCGCGAGGGTGTGAGATTGCTGAGTCCCCGTGACTCACAGATTACTTCCAAAACCAGTTGCAGGTGCCGTTGATACCAGTGCAGATGACGCAACCCAGCTCAAGTGGGAGCTCGATGAAGATCGTGTCCGTTGTGTTGTTTCGTTTCCAGTTGATCAGTAGTGGAGCCCAGTCGGGGCGATCGGGGATCTTTTGCATTAGGGGTTGTCTTCCTTTTATTTTGGTTCCGTAGTCGGACCTTCATTGTATTCTGGATGTTGTAATGCTACATTTATGTATTGTGTGAAGTGGCGATTATAAGCCAACTCTTTATCCCTTTCTTATTCAGTACATGGGATGTATAAAGATTACCCCTCTTGCGACATGCCTACAATGCGGTTATGCCTCTAAGTCGTGCTCCGACACGTGGGAGATATAGCCGCATCGTGGATGTTACAATGAGTAAGCAAATTCTTAATCCCATTGAAAGCGGTATCTTGGGATGGTCCCCAAACGAAAGGCGCATTCTTCTTGCTCAAAGCATGCAAAGGCGACGCAATGGTGCTAAAATCTTTCACAAAGTGACGACAGAAACACGCAAGGCCAAGAAAGCTATGCAGTTGATGCAAATTGGTTGGTTGTGGCCATGTCTTAATAGCATTGATCTTGGACTCATCAACATGAACACCCTTAGAAGAAACAACGAAACCCAAGAAAACGAGCTTGTCAACGCCAAAAAGGTATTTCTCCATATTAGCAAAGAGGTGCTCTTTTCGAAGAGTTTGCTTAACGCTTCGAGCATGGGTGACATAATCTCTAATAGATTTGCTATAAACAAGGATATCATCAAAGTAGACCACAACAAACACACCATTGTAAGGGCGAAAGACATGATTCATAAGACGCATAAAAGTACTCGGTGCTTCCAAGAGACCCATAGGCATGACTAACCACTCATACAAGCCAAACTTGGTTTTGAAAGCGGTTTTCCATTCATCACCCTCTTGTATGCGGATCTGATAGTAACCACTCTTAAGATCAATTTTTGAAAAGATAGTGGCACCACTAAGTTCATCAAGCATATCATCAAGGCGTGGAATGAGATACCAATAATGAACGGTGATAGCATTGATAGGTCTACAGTCGGAGCACATGCGAAAGCTACAACCTCGTTTTGGCACAAGAATGACCGGGACGGCACAAGGGCTCAAACTTTCACGCACAGGTCCACGGTCTATGAGATGCTTTACTTGCCTTTGTATTTCTTTGGTTTCTTCGGGGTTGACGCGGTAAGGATCTTTGTTCGGAAGCGGTGCTCCGGGGATGAGGTCGATGCGGTGCTCAATGCCTCGTAGTGGAGGTAGTCCCGGAGGTAGCTCGTCGGGGAAAACATCGTGAAATTCCTGCAAAAGAGAAGAAAACACTAGAGGAAGAGTGTGAGAAGTTTTAGTTTGTGGGGTATTGTCCTTGCACACAAGGACATATTGTACGACACTAGATGGGTTCTCACACACTCCTCTTACCTCACTTTTGGTGGCAAATAGGACGAAGTTCTTCTTTTCCCTCATCGTGGAGGTGTTCGATTTGGGCTAGTGACACTCACTCTCTTTTTGGTGGCTCACTCTCTCACTATGATCTCCACGATGGGTGCTTTGCTTGTCGGCGATCACTTGGCTTGGTGACATTGGACGAAGGACGTACCCCTTGCCCTTCATCTTGAAGATATGGTGGTTCGTTCGGCCATTTTGGATGACTCCTCTATCAAATTGCCATGGGCGTCCAAGGAGAAGGTGGCAAACGGTCATCGGAACGACGTCGCACTCCAACGTGTCTTCGTAGGCACCAATTTTGAAGGAGACTTTTACTCGATGCTCGACTTGGATAGTGCCGGAGTCGCTAAGCCATTGCACTTTGTATGGATGTGGATGCTTCGTCTTGGGTAATTGGAGCTTGGAGCAAAGTTCTTCACTTGTGAGGTTATGACAACTCCCTACATCGATGATGACCTTGACGGATCATCCGTTGATGGCGGCCTTGGTGTGGAATATGTGGCATCTTTGGTCTTCGTCTTGGTGATGTTGGAGTGTCAAGACTTTGAGACGACAAGGGCGTGACTTAAGTCTTCGTCACAAAAGACTTGTTCATCTTCATCGTTCGCTTGCTGGTGCATGGCGACTTGCTCAAGAGCGTCCATTTCTCCTTCACTCATTGAATCGTAGGTGCCGTCGTCGTTGAGGATCATGGCTCACTTGTTGGTGCACTCATAGGACTTGTGGCCTCGGCCACCGCATGTGAAGCATTTCAAGGAACTTGTCTTGAAGGTCTCATCGGTGGGGGTTGATGATGATGAAGCTCTCGACTTGAAGTTGCTTGTAGCACGAGGGTGACTTGGAGTTGATGAAGCTTTCTTGGAACTCAACTTGTCGATGTTGCTAGTAGAGGGCTTGGTAGACGGTGTTGGAGTCGTCGAAGCTTGGTTGTTGGAGAAACCGTAGGACTTGGATGGGAACTTGGCATACTTGAAATCGTCTTGCACTTGACGTTCTGCCTTGGTAGCTTGATGCACTAGCTCGATGAGGTTCGAGTATGGTTGGAAGTCGGCGATCATCTTGATAGGATGGTTGAATCCATTCAAGAAACGTGCCATTTTTTGCTCATCATCTTCCGTGACATTGGCTCTTATCATGGCAATCTCCATCTCCTTCTAGTACTCTTCAACGCTCTTGGTTCCTTGCTTGAGTAGCTGGAGTTTCTTGAAGAGGTCGCGGTTGTAGTAGGTAGGCACAAAGCATGCTCTCATGACATCCTTCATTTGTGCCCAAGTAGTGATGGGTGGTTCACCGCTTTCCTCTCGGCACTCGATAACTTGTTCCCACCAACTAAGGACATAGTCTTGGAACTCAAGGGATGCCATCACGATCTTCTTCTCTTCGTCGTAGTTGTGCAAACGGAAGATCATGTCAACTTTCAATGCACATGAAACGTACTCTTCGGGATCGTTGCTTCCATTGAACTTGGGCATGGTGAACTAGAGCTTGCCATAGTGTTGCTCTTCATTGTGATGGGGTCGGGGATGATGACGCCCATGTTGTAGATGATTGTCAAGCTCGTGTCGCTCTTGGTGAGGAGGATTGTCAACCTCATGTTGGACTTGTCGTGGAGGATGTCCATTCTCTTCATGCTCTTGATGAACTCGATGTTCTTGGCGAGCTTGTGGAGGAGCTTGTCGATCTAGAGGAGGAACTTGAGGGAGGTGACGGTGCACGCAAGCTTGATGTCGTCGTTCATGAAGTTCTTTGTGAAATGCTTCGTCTTGTTCTCGAGCTTGTCGGCCTCGGTTGGCTACGGCTTGACTTGAATCTCGTAGGGCTTTTTGTGCCGCAAGTGCTTGAGCTTCACAGAGTTGTTGTTCTTGGCGTTGTGCTTCGGCATCTTGTGCTTCTTGGTGTAGACGCATGCGCTCTTCCTTGTCATGTTGGTGTTGTCTTTGCCATTCTCATGCTAGTGCAAAAGCCTCTTGAGTTTGACGTTGTCGGTGCTCTTGAGAGTCGGTATCGCGTAGAGGATTGAGGCTTGCTTGACGATCATTGCGCGCGGCACAGCGAAGAGTGATCGATATCGGTGTACTTGAGCTGGAAAGGGTGAAGTCGGAATGTCGACTTGAGCGGGTCCTTCTTGATGAAGATGAAGTGGAAGAAGAGCGGTAGAGAAACAAAGCGCGAATCTCGTCCATTCTTGCATCATTCTCTTGCTTGTGATCGTCGAGCTTGTGGTCAAAGTAGTCCCTTGTACGTTGCTTGGAGAGTCGCAAGTCAGTGGCGAAGTTGTCGATGCGTTCACTCATTGCTTGTTGCTCTTGATGCAAAGCACGTTGTGCACCAAAGAGGTGGTCTTGGTGACATAGGTGTTCATGTCGTCATCGTGCTCAATGAAGAGTGGGTTGGTAGAAGTACTTGGCCTATCCATCATTCCACGACAAATGTGAGTGGTAGAAAGAGAAGAACGAATACCAAATGTACCTTGACCGAAGTTGAAAGTGGATCGATGATCACTCCAATGTAGGACAAGGAAATAGCACAATTGGTATGAGCTCTTGTCAGTTTCTCACACCTACACAAGTAAAAGCTTATGGTGGAGCTTGGTTAGGATGGTGGCACAAAATTTGATGCAATCGTAAGTGAGCTTCAATAATGTTGTAAAAGATTCTCAAGATGCAATGTAACAAGTAGACCAAGCATATAAGGTACACGGAAACACACACGCAAAAAGATAAGTGGGGTTGGGCAACCAAGGATGAGCCATAATGTGGAATCCACAAAAATGCTCATGTTGCACAACACTAGAGAGACACTAGCACGATTGCACAATAGGCGGATACAAGAACTTGTCCACAACCTACTTAGCAAAAATGCGACGACTTCTATCCCAAGGATGCTCTATGCAAGGTGTTTCTATGATATGATCCAAGATGATCTAGTATGGCAATCTTAATGTTCTATGCTGCTATGGTTCTTGCTTAAAATCTCTTTGCTTATCTTTCCTCTTTGCTTACAAGCTTGTTTGGCTCTTTGATGTTTGAGCTCTTTTCTCATGCAATGCTTGACGAACCAAGATAGCAATTGTGTATGCGATGACAACTTTTTGACACAAGAGATGATACCAACATATGCAACAATGATGTATGTATGCTATGGGAAGTATGATCACTAATGTGCACAAGTCTTGTTGCCGGCAATACTCAATGGCTAGTCTCGATGGGTAAGCAACGCAAAGGAGTAAGGCTATGATGGCGATCAATGTAATGGCAAGAGTGATCTGTCCAATACCAAGACAAGGTTACCATTCTTGCTTACGGTATGGTGTCAAAATGGTGGACCGAATACCAAGATGTAGTCGAGGTGGTCGTTGTTGATGACGCGTTCGTGGCGAAGATGAGCGGCGGTGATATTGATGTCGAACCGTACCTAGATAGCCGAAACACAAAAGGATACGAAACGACAACTCAAATTCTTAAAGCTCGAAGTGGCAACACGTGTCGGAGAGCGAAACGGTCCAAATGGTGGTGGTATGCGGAAGTGGTGATGGTGTATTGATGGTAGGAGTGCGTGTGCAGAAATGTGGGGCGGTGGTGGTGCAAAACTGAAAAAAATCAGTTTCGTCAGGG
Organism: Triticum urartu; assembly: GCF_003073215.2. NCBI lineage: Eukaryota > Viridiplantae > Streptophyta > Magnoliopsida > Poales > Poaceae > Triticum > Triticum urartu. The sequence goes on along the minus strand of NC_053023.1, from coordinate 214,888,187 downwards.
TTCGTCGGACGTCCGGGCTGGGTTCCTTGTCCGGTCGTCGGACGTACGAGCTGGGTCGGACGTCCGGTGCCTGGGCGAAATTCGAGCACGGGATGAACTGCTAGGTTTCGAGGTGGAGATGGCGAAAATGGTCAAATCTGGAGTATTTTGTGGATGGAAAGGGTGAGGAAAGGGGGAAAAGCTAGATCTACTCAAAACAAAGCAAATCCACGGATCGAAACCAACAAAATCTCAACACACTAACAAATCACAAACAAAAAAATTTGGGGCTCTTTTTGTTCGGAATTTTTCGAATTAGGACGAAAAACAACAAAACAATGCAAGAAAACAACGAGGGGAGGCTCCGAAATCGTGATCAACGTGGCTCATGATACCAAGATGTTGTAGGGTAGAACTCTAATCGCCCGATCTATCACGAAAGGAGCGGATCCCGTGATGAACACGAACAACACAAGGGGGAAACAGGGAACACACAAGGGAAAACACGGGAGAATCACTAAACCAACACAAGATAGTTAAACATGTGCTAGATCCTCGGATACATAAGAGTTCACACGATACACGATCAACTAGGGACGATACAAGGGTAGCCGATCTTCTCCGTGAGGAGGTCTTGATGTTCTTCTCCGCGAGGAGGTCCTGAATCCAAATGGATCTTCTCCGAAAAGGTCGCGATCTCTCTCGAGGAGTAGATCCGATGTGGATGAGAAATGCTCTGTCTCTCAAATGAGCAAAACCAATGCTAACCCTAGAAAGTTGGACGAGGTGGAGTATATATAGTCTTAGTGCAAAAGAGGGGGGCGAAGGAGGGTCACGGCCCAACACGAAACAGCGCACAGGCGTCGGACGTCCGTAGGTCACCGGTCATCCGGAGGCTCGCGAGGGACTGGACGTCCGGTGCCTATCGGACATCCATAGATTCGGCTCGGGTGGTCTTCGGTCGGTCGTCCAGTCAGAGTCGGTCGTCCGAGGAGCGTCGGAAGTCTGTCATTTGGGCTCGGGTATGGAAGTGTCGGACGTCCGTTCTGGGTCGGATGTCTAGAGCCTGGAGGTCGTCGGACGTTCAGTCCTGGCCGGTCGTCCAGAGCCTGTAGCTTCTTCTTCATCACTTCTTCTCCGTCGTCACATCCATCTTCCTCTTCCTCTTCTCCTTGGTCCTTAGCTCCTCCATGATACCCGAGCATGCACAAAGTGTCCGTATGAGGTAGTAGCCATGTCTCATGTGCATCAAATTGGAAATGTGAGAGGAGAGATGTCACCTCGGTTTCAAGAGCTCTTGCACGTGCTCGTGTCATGGGTCCAAGAGGTGTCATGGGAGATGTAGTTGGGTCCATGGGGATGGCCTTGGGATGCTCCGCATCAGATCTCGTGTGGCTACACCTTCGCAAGGACCGCTTTCCCCAAGAACGCAAGTCCAAACTTCGACCACAAGCGGATGGACCCTTCAAGGTGCTTTCATGCTACAACAACAACGCATACATGATCGACATTCCACAAGACAAGTACTCCATGATCGACATCTTCAAAGTCAAAGATCTCTCTCCCTACCATGATGATGAAGAATTTGATCCAAGGATGGATCTTCCCCAAGGGAGGGGAGATGATGCAGAGCATCCCAAGGTCATCCCCATGGACCAGCTATCGCCTCACCAAGTGCCTAGCGGACCCATGACACGATCACGCGCAAGAGCTCTCGAAACTGAGGTGACATCACTCCTCTCACGTTTCCACTTTGATGCACATGAGACATGGATACTACCTCATACGGATACATTATGCATACTCAGGTACCATGGAGAAGCTAAGGAGAAAGGAGAAGAAGAAGAGGAAGATGGACGTGAAGACGGAGAAGAAGAGGTGATGAAGAAGAAGCTACAGGCTCCGGACATCCGACGATCTCCAGGCTCCGGACGTCCGGCCCCCTCCGGACGACCGACACCACCGCACTCGAGCCAAATCTACAGATTTCCGGAGTCCAAGGGATGACCGACGCCTGGACGTACGACACCGGCCGGACGTCCGAGCGAAGCACACTCGAGCCAAAATTACGGACGTCCAACAGGCATCGGACGTCCGGATCCTCGCGAGCCTCCGGACAACCGGTGACTCCCGGACGTCCGGCGCGTGTGCGCTGCCATGTGTTGGACCGCAGCCCATGTACACCCTTTTCGCCCCTTTTTACACTAAGACTATATATAGACCTCTCCCTCCTCCTTTCTAGGGTTAGCAAAAGATTAGCTCATATTTTGTGTGAGAGCTTTGCTCATCCACTTGGACACCTTCTCCTCGGAGATTCGAGCCTCCACCTGACGAGGACATCAATACCATTGTTGCACCCACAACCACTGCTGCTATACATATTGGACCAATTACTAGAGCTCGCGCTAGCCAATTGAATTATCAGGTACATTCGTTTCTTGGTAACGATTCTAATGTTCATGAGAATATGATGCTGCCTAAATTGGATACATTTGTTTGGCTTACAAATGAAGGGCCTAGCTTGGACAAGAGAGATGAACCTTGGAGCAAGTTCAAGCATGGAGATGATGGCATGCGCAAGGGGATCAAGAACAGAGTTACAAGTGATGATTTTAGGACCTTGAAGCCACCATAAGGAGTGCATGAAGCCATGGACGAAATATACAAGATGGCACTTCATAAATTTCGTCCAGAGGCTATACTAGGTGCCGCGTCACCTTATTATTGGGCCAGGCCCATGTATTTTCGAAATACTTAAGTATAGGTTGTATTTAGAGTCCGTATGTGTGGGGAAACAAGAGTTAGGGTTGATTTCGGACCCCTCCTCCAAGGGCCACGAAATTCCCCCCTCTTCCTCCATATATATAGCCCTTAGGGTGTCATTTAGACTTTGGGTTTTGTTTAGATTAAAGTTCGCCATAGCTGCAACTTCGCGTACTTCGTTTGTGTTCAACGACCAGACAAAGGCATCCACCTTGATCAATAAAGCTTTCATCTTATATTCACAATATCCATATTGCAATCTCAGTTTCTTTCTTGTTCTTCGTTTTCTCGCAGGAAACAGACCCTCATGATCAGGTTGATCGTGCTCCGGCGTGGTCAATAACCCCTCGGAAGTTGGTTTAGGGATTGCTAAGGCTCGACGTCTCGCATGTTCGTAGTCGGATCGTCAAGATCGACTCCCATAGAAAACGATTGCCACCATCTCATCGAAACATTGGGACACCCTCGCCTCTATCAAGTGGTATCAGATTTCCGGGTTGCTCGGTGAGATTTTACAGTTTTTCGTAGTTTAGATCGAGTCTGTTCTTCATACCTACAATCCACGAAAAAGCCAAAAAAATTAGGGTTAGTTCATCATATCCGAACCAGTCTGAGCCTTTGCATAGTCTTTTCAGTATTTTGCTTTGTTGAATTTGCGGTTGCATCGTCGTGTCTAGTTGCTGGTCTTAGATTCTAGTCTTTAATAGTTTCGAGTTCTGGTCATAAGTTGTCACGCCGCCGCCGCACCATCGTCATCGTTCCTACCATATACCACCACCACCAACATATTCCTTACCACTGCCTTATACAACCGCCTGTCCACCACCAATCCAAGTCCACATATACATCCACCTGTCCACCACCAATCCGAGTCCACATATACATATGTCTGTCCACCACTAATCCAAGTCCACATATACATCCGCCTGTCCACCACCAATCCGAGTCCACATATACATTTGCCTGTCCACCACCAATCCGAGTTCTTTTCATATTAGGTTGTTTTCGAGATCCATCTAGTTTTTGTTTTGTGTTTCCTTGCCTGAGTAGGTCTCAAAAAAATAATAATTTCGAGATCCATCTAGTCTAGAGACCCCAGGGCAATTTTTAGGCCAAAATTTTTGCAGGCAAAAATATTTTTCCCTATCCTATTTTAGGCTTTTCAGAGTCTTTTGAGCCACGTGTAATCGTAGTAATTTTGTGTCGCACTTTTTCGTCGTTGCTGCCCTGATTTCCAAAAAAAGTCAAAAAAAATTTGTGCCCATCCTATCAGTTTGACGAGGGGAGAATTTTGAGACACTCGCCATTATAGTGATTTTTTGCAAAAAAAGGAGCGCAAAAAAAGAGGAGCGCAAAAAAAAGAGGAGCGCCAAAAAAACAGAGCGAAAAAAAGTTCCAGAGTGTGCTTTTCCCTTGTTTACGTGGAGTGACGTGATTTTGTTAGTGTTCTAGGCTCGCGTCTCTAGCACGGTCTAGCCTAGGACCAGCACAGTACCGTCGTTGAGCATTTATTCAATTTTGCATCTCTGAATTGATTATTGCTGACCCTTTTTGCTATCATATTATAAGCCTTCCCAGCTCCACATACATCTACGTCGTGCGTTAGACTCTCCCTGGTAATCGCTCTATCCAAACATTGAGAGTTTTGACTACGACGGTTGCCGATCACCACCTGCTGCTGGGTAAGAACTGGTAAGAATTTGAGATTTGCTTGACGGATTTGTGGCACCCACCACCACCTCTTGTTAGTAGTATGTAGGATCATATTCTTGTGTGTTTCTATTGCTGCTAAACATGGCAGGATCACAAGCCGACGAGACTGACTGGGAGAACATGACGAATAAGGAATTGCATGATAAATTTCAGAAAAGGGTGAGTGGACAGGTGCAAGATGTGCTAAACAGATTTGAAGAGGTCATGGAGAAGATAGATGGCATGGAGAAGACGTTTGAAACAAAGCTCGATAACAAGTTTAATGAATTGCTCGCGCTCTTCCTCCTCCACCACCAGCTGCACCTAATGCACCTCTAAAACAACAACAACAACAACAACAACAACGACGCCTTCCAAATCAAGTGGGACAAGCACAACGCGTTCCCATTGACCCTGGGCAAAATTCTGGTGCCGCCGTTGATGCTTCTATAGCTCCTGCTGCTACTGCAGAGGTGGAGGACTGATGTAGGGTAGGAACCCTATGGGCCGATATTTCACGAAAGAAGCGGATCCTGCGATGAAAACGAAGAACAAGAGGAGGGATACGAGGGTAAAATCACAAGGGAAACACAAGAGAATCACTAAACCAACACAAGAAAGTCACACATGTGCTATATCCTCGGATACATAAGAGTTCACACGGTACACGATCAACTAGGGACGATACAAGGGTAACGGTCTTCTCCGTGAGGAGGTATTGATGTTATTCTCCGCAAGGAGGTCTTGAATCCAAAGGGATCTTCTACGAAGAGGCCGTGGTCTCTCACGAGGCGTAGATCCCATGTGGATGAGCGTAGCTCTATCTCTCAAAATGAGCTAAACCAACGCTAACCCTAGAAAGTTAGACGAGGTGGAGTATATATAGTCTTAGTACAAAAGAGGGGGCAAAGGGGTACATGGGCTGCGGCCCAACACGAAACAACGCACAGGCGTCGGACGTCTGGAGGTCACCGGTCGTCCTGAGGCACGCGAGGGTCCGGACGTCCGGTGCCTGTCAGACGTCCGTAGATTCGGCTCGGGTGGTCTTCGGTCGGACGTCCGGTCGGGGTCGGTCATCCGAGGAGCGTCGGTCGTCTGTGGAGCGTCGGATGTGCGTCTGTTTTGGCTCAGGTGTGGAAGTGTCGGTCGTCCGGAGGAGGCCGGACGTCTGGAGCCTGGAGGTCGTCGGACGTCCGGGGTTCGTTCGTCGTTCGAAGCCTGGAGACTTCGAGCAGCTCTTCGTCTTCGTATCCGTCTTCACGTCCATCTTCCTCTTCCTCTTCTCCTTGCTCCTTAGCTTCTCCATGATACCTGAGAATGCACAAAATGTCCGTATGAGGTAGTAGCCATGTCTCATGTGCATCAAAGTGGAAATGTGAGAGTAGAGATGTCACCTCGGTTTCAAGGGCTCTTTCATGTGCTCGTGTCATGGGTCCAAGAGGTGTCGCAGCAGATGTAGTTTGGTCCATGGGGATGGCCTTGGGATGCTCCGCATCATCTCCCCTCCCTTGGGGAAGATCCGTCCTCGGATCAAATTCTTCATCACCATGGAAGGGAGAGAGATCTTTGACATTGAAGATGTCGCTCACGTTGTACTTGTCGCGTGGGAGGTCGATCTTGTAAGCGTTGTCGTTGTATCATGCGAGCACCTTGAAGGGTCCAGCCGCTCGGGGTCGAAGCTTGGACTTGCGTTCTTGTGGAAAGCAGTCCTTGCGAAGGTGTAGCCACACGAGATCACCAATGTTGAAGACCATAGGTTGCTTGTTGAAGTTGAGCTTGGTCGCAAGGCGTTGAACTTGGTGCTCGATGGTGTTTCTTGTATCTTCATGCACCTTCTTGAGATGTGTCACACATGCACTTGCATCCAAATTGATGCGCTCTTGGAGTGGTAGAGGGAGAATGTCCAAAGGGGACAAAGGGTTGAAACCATAGACGACCTCGAAGGGGGACTTGCCGGTTGTTGAGTGTCGTGCTCGGTTGTAGGCGAACTCGGTGATAGGTAGGCACTCCTCCCACTGCTTGATGTTCTTCTTGATGAGTACTCGAAGTAGAGCGGAGAGTGTGCGGTTGGTAACTTCCATTTGGCCGTCGGTTTGTGGATGATACGCTGTGGAGAAAAGTAGCTTGATTTCGATCTTGGCGCATAGGGTCTTCCAAAAGTAGCTAAGGAACTTGACGTCATGGTCCGAGATGATAGTCTTTGGCACTCGGTGTAGACGTAATATTTCCCTACAGAAGATAGTAGCAACATGTGAAGCATCGTCTATCTTATTGCAAGGAATGAAATGTGCCATTTTTGAGAAACGGTCAACAACGACAAATACCGAATCCTTCCCATGTCGAGACCTAGGCAAACCAAGTACAAAGTCCATGCTAATGTCTTCCCATGGTTGATATGGAATTGGTAGAGGCATATAAAGTCCATGGGATTGTGCTTTGGACTTAGCTTTGCAAGATGTAGAACATCGGTTGGTGAAGCAGTTAACGTCGCAAAACATCTTGGGCCATAAGTAGTTCTTCGAGAGCGTGGCGAACGTCTGGTATCGTCCAAAATGTCCCATTAAGCCTTCTCCATGAGATTCCTACAAAAGCAACAAACGAAGAACACTTGTCGGAGTAATGGGCCATGGGTAGCCTAACCCGAGTCCTTGAACCTTTCAAGACAACGGGGCTGGATGCGCCCCTCAAGACGTCAAGATAGATCTCCGCCTTCTGGCAGCCCGCTGGCCAAGCGCCCGACAGGCCGAAGGCGGTCGAGTCCCAGAAGACGGCATCACGACAGGCCGACTCCTAGTGGGCGGCCTCAAAGAGGCCAGACCCTAGCAGTCGGCCCACGGCTCCCTCAAAGTCTGCGCCCTTATCAAGGAGACAAGACAGGGTATGGCTACAGCGTAGCCCATCCCCCCGAATCCAGGGCCGGGCGAGGCCAAAGTGCCCCGTACAGGCGGAGATCTCGGCATGACGCGGCACCATTGCCTCTCCCCCCCCCAAACGTCACTCCTCACAGGCGGAGCCCTGTTCCCACGACGGCCTGCTGGTACGGCTTGCAGGCGGCGGGCCCTACCAGGCAGTGAGAGCCCTGAAGACAGAGAAAGTCAGGGCAGCCGGACCTAAGGGAAGCCAGCTTCCAGCAAGCGGCTTTCCCTCCCTCGGGCCCCATGTGCCATCAACCAGATGGGGCGCGGTGTGGCTACAGTAATCGCCCACCAGGCGGCGGGACTGTAGCCCTGCTCCCCCGACCAAGCCTACATCATTAGCATCACGGCTACAGTGATCAGCAGCCGGCAAGACCCGCGAGCGGCGGGAGCGGCCTGTCGGCTCCTTACCAGACCAGTCGGCGGGGCCCACCCGGTGGTGGGCCCCAGTAGCCGGCGGAGAAGCTGGCAACCAGAGACACTGACAGCCGGGTCCTACAGCTGGCAGAATACCAATGTACCCCTGGGAGGGGGAGGCCTATATAAACCCCCAGGGCACCCATGCAAAGGGTTCCAACCTGTTAGAACTACACCCGCACCTAGAGGAAGAGAGAGCGTGCCTGCCTTCTTCCACCTCTAGCAAACAGCTCAAGGAGCACCATTGTACCACTTGTGCCTTAGTGACCATGCGGAGACCCCGCAGAGCAGGACTAGGGGTGTTATCTCCTAGGAGAGCCCCGAACCTGGGTAAAGTACGCCGGCGTTCGTGTCTACGCCTCATCCCGCTTCCAGGCACCGGTGACGTTCTACTCCCTCCCACCATGATAAGCGATCCTTTCGCATATGTTGCACCCAACCCCCGACATTTGGCACCCACCGTGGGGCCAGGTGCACCATCTCCTGGAGACCTATTCTAGACGGGAACCTTGTTCCTTCCTGGCGAGCGCAGCCAGCCCGGCATGCCAGACGGTGTTGCGCGGAGGTCGCCTGCGCGGCGAGCTGCCTCGCCGATCTTGTTGGCGAGATTCGCCTCTCCGACGAGCCCGCGTCTGATGCGAGCACCGATTGCCCTGAGAGCTACCTCGTGAGCCTCCTCGATCAACTCCATGTCGCCAGCAAGCCTACTGCTGACTTGGAGTTGGTTGGCTCCACCGACCCGATGTTGGTCGACTTCGACATGGCGTCGCTCGACGCGTTCCCCTCCAACATGGTGGTCTATGGTGAGCCGCTTCCTCGCGCAGACAGCGGCGGCAGCACGGTCACGGAGGTGCTCGTCATCAGCCACGGCGAGCACCCTGGCGGACGTGGCCAGGACCCATTGTAGACGGCAATGCAAGACCTAGCTGCGCCTATCCCGGAAGACACCGACGCCAAGACGCTGGAAGCGCGCCGTGTCCAGCTCGTCGAGAGAGCCAACCGGTTGGCCAGCATGAGACGCCTTTCAGAGGCCTACCAGCGGGAAATGGACCGTGCCGTCAGCGGCACGCCGGCTTCTGGTGGGCCTAGCCGCATTGGCTTGGTCCAGAAGCGTGGCACGACCATCGCTAGCATGCTCGGGACAGATTGTCCCATCTATGCCACGCCTGCGGAGAACATACAAGCTGCCCAGGCGGCAGCAGACAAGTTAGACAAGCTCGAGGGCGACGAGCGTCACCACATGACAGAGCTAGTTCAACATCTCCTTGACGCGGCTGCTGAGGAGCAAGATGCCGGGTGCTGGACTGAAGCGCCCAACCGATGAAACAACGATCCGCCTCCTCAACGAGACCAAGGCGTGACATCCTGGACGCCGACTAGTGGCGTCCGTGACAGAAGAGACAAGGAGCCGGCTGCCAGCCGCAGCCGGACTCACATCACCATCGAGCGTGACCAAGACGGTTGCCCAAGAGGCACATTTCCCCGCCGCCTATCGATCACCCATCACTCGGCGACCGCCTTGGCCGCCGAGAAGGAATCAGAGAAAATGATGCCCGCCAGCGGATCGATCGCCTCAATCGATCCCTAGCGCTAGAAGAGGAAGATGAGCTGGGTCCGCCTTGTTTTGGCCCCCGCATCCGAGATGAGCCCTTCCCCAAAGGATTCACTCTCCCGAGAGACACACCCAAGTACAACGGCTCCGTGAAGCCGGAGGACTGGCTCGTCGACTACTCCACAGCTGTCAGCATTGCCAATGGCAACAAGCACGTTGTCGTGAAGTACGTCCCGCTCATGCTCCAGGGCACGGCCCGGACGTGGTTGAACAGCCTAAAGCCCCGCAGTATCAACAGCTGGGTTGATTTCACCAAAGCATTCATCCGCCACTTTACCATCACGTACAAGCGGCCGCCCAAGCCCCGCCTACTCTCCTTATGCGTCCAAGGCCCCAACGAGTCGACTCGCGACTATCTTACGCACTGGGCTGAGTTGCGCAACTCATGCGAGGGTGTGCACGAGGTGCAGACCATCGAGTACTTCACTACCGGGTGCCGAGAGGGAACCTCCTCAAGCACAAGCTTCTCTGCGATGAGCCGGCGACCCTCGACGAACTGCTAATCATAGCAGACAAGTACGCCACGGCTGACTCCTCCATGAAGGCGGAGATTCAAGTCAACGTATTGGGGAAGGTGGCCCCTCAAGCTCCTCGGACCCCGGCTGGTGACTCCAGTCGGCGACAGCAACCGAACGACAAAAAGCGCAAGGCCATGCAGCCGGTTCCCACGAACTGGTAGGTAGCGACAGTTGAAGGTCAGCAGCCAGAAGGGCCGCCTCCTCCCAAGCGCCAGAAGGGCAGCAAGCACAACTGGCTGCTAGCTTTCTCGTACGAGCAGACTCTAGATGCACCTTCCAAGTTCCATAGCGGTGTGAAGCCGTCCAATCACACTACTCGGAAGTGCCACTGGCTCACGAGGATCGCCAAGGGCGACGGACTCCAGCCTCCTCTGCCAGCCGGCCTGCCGCCTCCTCCTCCTCAGCAGCCGGCGGCCCGGCCAGTCGGTGCCATACAAGATGATTATCCCGAGGAGCATGGGGCCTATGTCGTGCTCACCAGCGTGGCCGATGACAGGCGCAGCAGACGGCAGTAGCAGCTAGAAGTGAATGCAGTAGCATCAGAGACCCCCGAGTTCATGCATTGGTCGGAGAAGCCCATCAACTGGAGCAGAGATGACCACCCGGAGGTGATGCCAAACCTGGCTCTTATGGCTTGATGTTGGATGCCACGTTTGCCACAGAGAGGCGAGCTGCTCGCTTCTCCCGAGTCTTGATAGATGGCGGCAGCAGGATCAACATTCTGTACAAAGATACCATGGAGAAGTTGGGGATCAAGCAGAGACATCTTTAGCCTAGCCGGACTATTTTTCATGGCATAGTTCCTGGCCTTTCCTGCTCACCAATAGGCAAGACTCAGAAAGATGTCCTCTTCGGGGACAAAAGTCATTTCCGCCGAGAGCCAGTCTGATTTGAAGTAGCGGACCTTCAGAGCCCCTATCATGCATTATTTGGCCAGCCTGCCCTGGCCAAGTTCATGGCAGTTGCCCACTATGCTTACCTAAATATGAAGATGTCGAGCTCAAAGGGGATCTTGACCATAGCAGGAGACTACAAGAAGTCGTCTGCCTGCACTGCAGAGAGCAGCCGGTTGGCCGAGTCCCTCGTGATCGCAGCAGAGAATCGGCTCCTTAACCAGGTTGTGGCAATGGCAGGCAAGCTGCCGGAAATGTCACCCAACCCCAAGGAGTCGAAAGCCGAGGGCTCGTTCAAGCCGACCAAAGAAACAAAGAAGATACCCTTAGACCCGGAGCACTCGGAGAGGTACGCTATCATAGGTGCAAACCTAGACAGTAAATAGGAAGGCGAGCTCGTCGATTTCCTCCGTGAGAATTGGGACATCTTCGCATGGTCCCCCAAGGACATGCCGAGTGTTCTGACGGATTTCGCCGAGCACAAGCTACACGTCTGACCTGATGCCAAACCAGTCCAGCAGCCCTTGCACCACCTGTCAGAAGAGAAAAGAAGAGTTGTTGGAGAGGAGATAGCCCGGCTTCTGGCAGCCGGCTTCATCATGGAGGTGTTCTTTCCAGAGTGGTTATCCAACCTGGTCCTAGTCCTGAAGAAGAACAAGCATTGGCGCATGTGTATTTATTATACCAGCCTCAACAAAGCATGCCCCAAAGACCCATTCGCTCTTCCAAAAATCGACCAAGTGATTGACTCTACAACCGGATGCGAGCTGTTGAGTTTTTTGGATGCATACTCCGGGTATCACCAGATCAAGTTGAACCCGGCCGACAGGCTGAAGACCGCCTTCATCACGCTATTCAGAGCCATCTGTTACCTGACCATGATGTTCGGCTTGAGAAACGTCGGCGCCACATTTCAACGATGCATGCAAAAGTGTCTCCTCAAGAAAATCGGCAGAAATGCTCACGTCTATGTGGACGATGTGGTGGTGAAGACAGAGAAGCGTGGGACGCTACTAGAAGATCTCAAGGAGACCTTTGAGAATCTACGTCGATTTCATATCAAGCTCAACCAGGAGAAATGCGTATTTGGAGTACCAGCCGACCAGCTTCTTGGCTTCTTGGTCTCAGAGCGCGGCATAGAGTGCAACCCTGTGAAGATCAAGGCCATCGAGAGGATGGAGGTCCCCACCCGACTGTTGGATGTGCAAAAATTCACCGGCTGCTTGGCATCCATTAGTCGTTTCATCAGTCGGCTGGGCGAGAAGGCTCTTCCCCTATATCAGCTCATGAAGAAGACCAGTTTTTTCGAGTGGAACGACAAGGTGGATGAAGCTTTTCTCCAGCTCAAGAAAATGTTGACCACTCTGCCTGTCCTGGCGGCCCCGACTTCTAAGAAGTCCATGCTCCTCCACATCGCGGCTACTAGTCGGGTGGTCAACATAGTCATAGTGGTGGAACGCAAGGAAGAAGGCAAAGCCCTACCAGTCCAAAGGCCAGTGTATTACCTGAGCGAAGTACTATCCGCTTCCAAGAAGAACTATCCCCACTACCAGAAGATGTGTTATGGCGTGCACTTTGCTGCCAAGAGGCTGAAGCCATACTTCCAAGAGCACCCAATCACTATGGTCTGCACAGCTCCGCTTGCCGAGATCATTGGAAGCCGAGATGCCTCGGGCCGAGTTGCCAAATGGGCCATAGATTTGGCCCCCTACACCATCTACTACCAGCCTCGCACGGCCATCAAGTCAGAAGCACTGGCTGACTTCCTCGTCGACTCAGCCGAGACCCAGTACCTGCCACCAGCGCCAGATTCCACCCATTGGCGGATGCATTTTGATGGTTCAAAAATGCACACCGGTTTAGGAGCCGGCATCGTGCTCCCCTCTCCCAAAGGCAAAAGGCTCAGATATGTGCCGCAAATTCACTTCGCCGCCTCCAACAACATAGCTGAAGACGAAGCGCTCTTACACGGGCTCCGGCTTGCCAAGGAAATCGGCATTCGCCGGATCCTGTGCTATGGAGACTCTGACTTGGTGGTCCAGTAGTCATCGGGTGACTGGGACGCCAAGGATGCAAATATGGCCAGCTACCTCTTCCTCGTACAGCAACTCAGTGGTTACTTCGAAGGGTGCGAGTTCCTCCACGTGCCAAGAAATGACAATGAGCAAGCCGATGCCTTGGCACGAATTGGCTCCACCCGGCAAGCAATACCAGCCGGCGTCGCCCTGCAACGCCTCCTCAAGCCGTCTGTTAAACCATCGCCAGAGTCGGATTCCATCTTTCTGCCGGCTCCTCCTGAAGCAGTCAGATCTGACTTAAGAGCCCCAGCAGCCGGCACGGGAACTTCGGCAGGCGGCCCGGGGACTGCAGCAGTCGCACCTGGCACTGGGACCTCAGAGCCCGACCCGGGGACTGCAGTAGTCGGTCCGGGGACTTCATCAATTCAGCAAGCGGCGACCGACTCCAACCCACCGCCTCCCAGCCCAACCGCCCTCGTGCAAGTAGTAGTCCTGGCAATCGAAGAAATTGCAGCACCTTCATGGGCCCACCCCATCCTCAACTTCCTGGTGAACAAAAAACGGCCGACTGATGAGATCTCGGCCCGGCAGGTGCAACGCTGGGTAGCAGCGTACACAATCATCAACAGAGAACTTGTGAGGCGCAGCGTCACTGGTGTTTACCAGCGCTGCGTGGAGCCGGAGCAAGGACAAGAAATCCTCAAAGATATCCATCAAGGAGAGTGTGGTCACCACGTGGCTTCAAGAGCACTTGTTGCCAAAGCTTTTCGCCATGGTTTTTTCTGGCCGACTGCTCTATAAGACGCCAAAGACTTGGTCCAAAAATGCAAAGGGTGCCAGAAGTTCCGCTCCAAGCCTCATCAGCTGGCTTCTGCACTCAAGACTATCCCCATTGCCTGGCCCTTCGCTGTCTGGGTCCTGGACATGGTGGGACCATTCAAAATAGGATGAGGTGGCATGACTCATCTGCTTGTTGCGGTGGACAAGTTCACCAAGTGGATAGAAGCAAAACCAATCAAGAAATTGAATGGTCTGACTGCTGTGACTTTCATCTCCAACATCACCATCCGATATGGCATACCACACAACATCATCACCGACAATGGCACGAACTTCGCCAAAGGCGCCTTGGCCCATTTCTGCGCGACACAGGGCATCCGACTAGACTTAGCGTCTGCAACCCATCCACAGTCAAACGGCCAAGTGGAGTGAGCCAACAACCTTATTTTGTCCGGCATCAAGCCCCGACTAGTCGAGCCTCTAGAGCGTTCGGCCGGCTGCTCGCTCGACGAGCTGCCGGCCGTCCTCTGGAGTCTGTGCACAACCCCGAACAAATCAACCGGTTTCACTCCCTTCTTCCTCGTCTACGGTGCCAAAGCCGTCATCCTGACGGACATAGAATTCGACTCCCCTCGAGTCACCATGTACACCGAAGAGGTGGCACAAGAAGCACGACAAGCCGGCGTCGACCTGCTAGAAGAGGGCCAGCTGTTGGCACTCAGCCGGTCCACCATCTACCAGGAGAGTCTGCGCCGATACTACAACCGAAAGGTCAAGCCAAGATCCTTCCAAGAAGGAGACCTTGTGCTCCGGCTGATCCAGCGAACAGCCGGCCAGCACAAGCTCTCGGCACCTTGGGAAGGCCCCTTCATCATCAGCAAGGTGTTGGGCAACGACTCCTACTACCTCATCGACACTCAGAAGCCTCGAGCACGCAAAAGAGATGACTCCATCAAGGAGACGGAGAGACCATGGAATGCGAATCTCCTTCGAAGGTTTTATAGTTAAAAGTAGTATGTATCACGCCAACTTTTGTATTAAGTACGAAGACTCTGGGTCCCCCGAGAAGAGCTCGGGGACTGCCCTCTTCTATCTATATGATAAGTATTACGCCTGTCATTTGTGTTATCCCATTAGACCGTCTGGCACAGGGTTCGACCAGTCGACCCAGGGACTTGCCGCTTTGTCCTATGAAATGGTTCCTGCAGCCGGACAAGTAGTGTGTTGGCACCTTAGCTTTCTCTTGTTAGAGGCCGCAGCTCGCAGAGCGACTGTTCGATCGGCAGGAGCTAAGGCGAAAATGGCGTCTTCATGAAAAATGGCTAAGGACCTAAAGCATACACATAGGCCAAGACGGCTTCTTGCCTCACCGACCGGCTGCCGAGCAGCCGGCCTCTACTTAACTTGCCAGAAAACTCTAGCCGGCTAAGTACTTGCCTTCTCGAAAGTGGCTAAGTACTTGACCTAGCCACAGTCTGCAGAGCGGTTGTTCGGCTGGCAAGACGGCAACCAAGGGAAGGCGGCATAGGAAAAAAGCCAAAAGAGCAGAAAGCAAGGAAAGATAGAATTCGGATAAGATATTTACTCATCAAAAGCCCCTTGGACGATATCCAACATGAGTTTGAAATACACCCCGTGGGTGGAATTGTGCAAAGTTAATTAAGTTTGTTGAGACTAATAAGCAAGAAGAAATAAAGGAAAAAAGGAAGCCTAGGAAGAAGCAGGCGGGTTCGGCGGAATGGTGGAGTCGGTGGTGCCGTCTGGTTGAGCGGCCGACTGGTCGGTCTCTGCTTGGTCAGCTTCAGTAGCATCCGGCTCGCTTGGGTGTGGCTCGTTGCTGGAGCGCGGTCGAGTTGAGGTTGGCCGTCCGCCCCGACCTGTGGCACCTCCTCTTCGTTTTCCTCCTCCTCGTCGTCTTCTCCTTCGTTGCTGGAGTCGATCACCTCGGCCGAGTCCTCGCCATCCTCCGGATTCAGCCCAAACCATTCTGGTGGCGCCTCGACACCGTTCTCGGCTAGCTCCAGGATGAGGGTTCACACGGTACATGATCAACCAAGGACGATACAAGGTTAACGGTCTTCTCCGTGAGGAGGTCTTGATGTTCTTCCCTAAAGAGGGGTCATGAATCCAAAGGGATCTTCTCCGAAGAGGCCGCGGTCTCTCACGAGGAGTAGATCCGATGTGGATGAGCGAAGCTCTATCTCTCAAAATGAGCTAAACCAACGCTAACCCTAGCTAGAAGGAATAGGAGGTCTATATATAGTCTAAGTGCAAATGGGGGGGGGGGCGAAAGTAGGGGTACATGGGCCTTGGGACCGAAACTGGACGCAGCCAGGTACCGGACGTCCGCTGGTGGCCGGTCGTCCGGTGTCTCAGGAGAGGCCGGTTGTCCGGTGTCCTCTAGACGTCTGCTGGTTCTTATCTGTGATGGGGGTGCCGAACGTCCGGAAATGTCGGGCTTCCGCTGATGTTGGCTCGGATGCAGGTACACTGGTCGTCTAGTCTGGACCGAATGTCCGCTCGTTTGGCTCGGATGCAGGTGCACCGGTCGTCCGGTCTGGGCCGGGCGTCCGCTTGCTCGGGCTTGGCTGATGCTTCAGGCGCCGGACGTTTGGTCCGGGCCGGTCCTCCGGTGGCTGTGACTCTTCCTGCATCTCTCCTTCTTCTCCGTCTTCACGTCCATCTTCCTCCTATTGTTCTCCTTGATCCTTAGCTTCTCCTTGATACTTGAGCATGTACAAAGTGTCCGTATGAGGTAGTAGCCATGTCTCATGTGCATCAAAGTGGAATTGTGAGAGGAGAGGTGTCTCCTCGGTTTCAAGAGCTCTTGCACGTGCTCATGTCATGGGTCCAAGAGGTGTCATAGGAGATGTAGTTGGGTCCATGGGGATGGCCTTGAGATGCTCTGCATCATCTCCTCTCCCTTGGGGAAGATTTGTCCTTGGATCAAATTCTTCATCACCATGGAAGGGAGAGAGATCTTTGACGTTGAAGATGTCGCTCACGTTGTACTTTTTGCGTGGGAGGTCGATCTGGTATCGTGCGAGCACCTTGAAGGGTCCATCCGCTCGTGGTCGAAGCTTGGACTTGCGTTCTTGAGGAAAATGGTCCTTGCGAAGATGTAGCGACACGAGATCGCCAATGTTGAAGACCATATGGTGCTTGTTGAGGTTGAGCTTGGAAGCAAGACGTTGAACTTGGTGCGCGATGGTGTTCCTTGTATCTTCATGCACCTTCTTGAGATATGTCGCTCTTGCACTAGCGTCTAAATTGATGCGCTCTTGGAGTGGTAGAGGGAGAATGTCCAATGGTGACAAAGGATTGAAGCCATAGACAACCTCGAAGGGGGACTTGCCGGTTGTTGAGTGTTTTGCTCGGTTGTTGGCGAACTCGGCGATAGGTAGGCACTCCTCCCACTCCTTGATGTTCTTCTTGATGAGTACTCGAAGTAGAGCGGAGAGTGTGCGGTTGGTAACTTCCGTTTGGTCGTCGGTTTGTGGATGATATGCCGTGGAGAAAAGTAGATTGATTCCGAGCTTGCCGCATAGGGTCTTCCAAAAGTAGCTAAGGGACTTGACGTCACAGGCCGAGACGATAGTCTTTGGCACTCCATGTAGACACAAGATTTGCCTACAAAAGAGAGTAGCAACATGTGAAGCATCGTCTATCTTGTTGCAAGGAATGAAATGTGCCATTTTTGAGAAACGGTCCACAACGAAAAATACCAAATCCTTCCCATTTCCAGTCCTAGGCAAACCAAGTACAAAGTGCATGCTAATGTCTTCCCATGGTTGGTATGGAATTGGTGGAGGCATATAAAGGCCATGAGATTGAGCTTTGGACTTAGCTTTACGACATGTAGAGCAACGGTTGGTGGAGCGATTGACACCGCGAAACATCTTTGGCCAAAAGTAGTTCTTCGAGAGCGTGGCGAATGTCTTGTCTCGTCCAAAGTGTCCCATTAAGCCTCCTCCATGAGATTCCTGCAAAAGCAACAAACGAAGAGAAGACTCGGGGATGCAAAGTTTGTTAGCTCTCATAAGATATCCATCTTTGATGTAATAGAGTTCCCAAGAGGTGTGCGACAAACACTTGGCATAAGGAGTAGCATAAGTAGTATCATGCTCATACAAGTCTTTAATATGCTCAAAACCAATGACATCCAATTCAAGTTAAGTAACAAGCATGAATATGCGAGAAAGGGCATCCGCCACAATGTTTTCTTTGCCCTTAATGTACATGATGACATAAGGAAAAGACACAATAAATTCACTCCATTTAGCATGACGCTTGTTCAACTTGGTTTGGCCCTTAAGATACTTGAGCGTTTCATGATCGGTATGAATGATAAACTCATCTGGGCGAAGATAGTGTTCCCATTCATGCAAAACGCGGACAAAAGCATATTGCTCTTTGTCATAGATGGGGTAATTGAGTTGCGCGCCGAAGAGTTTCTCACTAAAGTAAGCTATGGGGTGCTTCTCTTGCGTTAACACACGTCCTATGCCATTACCACTAGCATCACAATGAATCTCAAAGGGTTTTTCAAAGTTGGGTAGTGCAAGCACGGGAGCATGAGTAAGCAAATTCTTAAGCTCATTGAAAGCGGTATCTTGGTATGGTCCCCAAACAAAAGGCGCATTCTTCTTGCTCAAAGCTTGCAAAGGCGAAGCAATGGTGCTAAAACCCTTCACAAAGCGATGATAGAAACCCGCAAGGCCAAGAAAACTTCGCACTTGTTGCAAATTGGTTGGTTGTGGAAATGTCTTAATAGCATTGATCTTGGACTCATCAACATGAACACCCTTAGAGGAAACAACAAAACCCAAGAAAACGAGCTTGTCAACGCCAAAAAGGCGTTTCTCCATATTAGCATAGAGATGCTCTTTTCGAAGAGTTTGCAAAACGGTTCTAACATGGGTGACATGCTCTTTGAGAGACTTGCTAAAAACAAGGATATCATCAAAGTAGACCACAACAAATATACCAATGTAAGGGCGAAAGACATGATTCATAAGACGCATAAAAGTACCTGGTGCTTCCGAGAGACCCGTAGGCATGACTAACCACTCATACAAGCCAAATTTGGTTTTGGAAGAGGTCTTCCATTCATCACCCTCTTGTATGCGGATTTGATAGTAACCACTCTTAAGATCAATTTTAGAAAAGATAGTGGCACCGCTAAGCTCATCGAGCATATCATCTAGGCGTGGAATGGGATACCTATAGCGAACGGTGATAGCATTGATAGGTCTACAATCGGAGCACATACGAAAACTACCATCTCGTTTTGGCACAAGAATGGCCGGGACGGCACAAGGGCTCAAACTTTCACGCTCATGTCCATGGTCTATGAGATGCTTTACTTGCCTTTGTATTTCTTTGGTTTCTTTGGGGTTGACGAGGTAGGGATCTTCGTTCGGAAGCGGTGCTCCGGGGATGAGGTCGATGCGGTGCTCAATCCCTCGTAGAGGAGGTAGTCCTGGAAATAGCTCGTCGGGGTAAACGTCGTGAAATTCCTGTAAAAGAGAAGACAACACTAGAGGAAGAGTGTGAGAAGTGTTAGTTTGTGGTGCATTGTCCTTGCACACAAGGACGTAGTGTAGGACACTAGATGGGTTCTCACACACTCCTCTTATCTCACTTTTGGTGGCAAATAGGACTAAGTTCTTCTTTTCGCTCATCGTGGAGGTGTTCGATTTGGGCTTGTGGCGCTCACTCTCTTTTTGGTGCCCCGCTCTCTCACTATGATCTCCACAATGGGTGGCTTGCTTATCGGCAACAACTTGGCTTGGAGACATGGGACGAAGTACATACTCCTTGCCCTTCATCTTGAAGATGTAGTGGTTCGTTCGACCGTTGTGGATGACTCCTCTATGAAATTGCCATGGGCGTCCAAGGAGAAGATGGCAAACGGTCATTGGAACAACGTCGCGCTCCAAGGTGTCTTCATAGGCGCTAATTTTGATGGAGACTTGTAGTTGGTGCTCGACTTGGATGCTGCCGGAGTCGCTAAGCCATTGCACTTTGTATGGATGTGGATGATTCGTCTTGGGCAATTGGAGCTTGGAGCAAAGTTCTTCGCTTGCGAGATTATGACAACTCCCTCCATTGATGATAACCTTCACGGATCGTCCATTGATGCCGGCCTTGGTGTGGAATATGTGGCATCTTTGGTATTATTCTTGGTGATGTTGGAGAGTCAAACTTTGGAGACAACAAGAGCGGGACTTGAATCTTCATCGCAAAAGACTTGTTCCTCTTCATCATTCACTTGTCGGTGCATGGCGACTTGCTCGATGGCGTCCATTTCGTCTTCACTCATTGAATCGTAGTTGCCGTCGTAGTTGATGATCATGGTCCACTTGTTGGTGCACTCATAGGACATGTGGCCTCGGCCTCCGCACGTGAAGCATTTGAAGGAACTTGTCTTGACGGTCTCATCGGTTGGAGTGGATGATGATGAAGCTCTCGGCATTAAGTTTCTCGTAGTAGGAGGATGACTTGGAGTTGACGAAGCTTTCTTGGAACTCGACTTCTCGATGTTACTAGTCGAAGGCTTGGTAGTCGGTGTTGGAGTCGTTGAAGCTTGGTTGTTGGAGAAACAGTATGTCTTGGAAGAGACCTTGGCATACTTGAAATCATCTTGCACTTGGCGTTCCGCTTTGGTGGCTTGATGCACTAGTTCGATGAGGTTCGAGTATGGTTGGAAGTCAACGATCTTCTTGATACGATGGTTGAGTGCATTCAAGAAACGGGCCATTGTTTGCTCATCGTCTTCCGTGACATTGGCTCGTATCATGGCAATCTCCATCTCCTTGTAGTACTCTTCAATACTCTTGGTTCCTTGCTTGAGTAGTTGGAGTTTCTTGAAGAGGTCGCAGTTGTAGTGGGTGGGCACAAAGCATGCTCTCATGACATCCTTCATTTGCGCCCAAGTAGTGATGGGTGGTTCACCTCTTGCCTCTCGACGCTCTATGACTTGTTCCCACCAAATGAGGACATTGTCTTGGAACTCAAGGGATGCCATTGTGATATTATTCTCTTCTTCATAGTTGTGCAAACGGAAGATTTTGTCGACCTTCAATGCCCATGAAAGGTACTCTTCGGGGTCGTTGCTTCCGTTGAACTTGGACATGGTGAACTTGAGCTTGCCATAGCATTGCTCTTCATTGTGTTGGGGTCGTGGATGATGACGCCTGTGTTGTAGATGATTGTCAAGCTCATGTTGCTCTTGGAGAGGAGGGTTGTCAACCTCATGTTGCTCTTGTCGTGGAGAATTTCCATTGTCATCATGCTCTTGATGAACTTGATGTTCTAGGCGAGCTTGTGGAGGAGCTTGTCGAGCTCGAGGAGGAGCTTGAGGAACTTGATGATGCAAAATGAAGAGTTCATGTCATCGTCGTGCTAAATTAAGAGTGGGTTGGTAGAAGTACTTGGCCTATCCATCATTCCAAGATCACAATGTGAGTGGTAGAAAGAGAAGAACGAATACCAAGTTGAAAGTGGATTGATGATCACTCCAATGTAGGATAAGGAAATAGCACAACTGGTACTAGCTCTTATCGGTTTCTCACACCTACATAATTAAAAGCTTATGGTGGAGCTTGGTTAGGATGGTGGCACAAAATTTGATGCAATTGTAAGTGAGCTTCAATAATGTTGGAAAAGATTCGCAAGATGCAATGTAACAAGTAGACCAAGCATATAAGGTACATGGAAACACACACAAAGAGATAAGTGGGGTTGGGCAACCAAGGATGAGCCAAAATGTGGAATCCATGAAAATGCTCTTGTTGCACAACACTAGAGAGACGCTAGCATGATTGCACAATAGGAGGATACAAGAACTTGTGCACAACCTACTTAGCAAAAATCCAACGACTTCGATCCCAACTATGTTCTATGCAATGTTGTTTCTATGATATGATCCAAGATGATCGAGTATGACAATCTTAATGTTGTATGATGCTATGGTTCTTGCTTAAAAGTTGTTTTCTTATCTTTCCACTTTGCTTAAAAGCTTGTTTGGCTGTTTGATGTTGGAGCTCTTTTCTCATGCAATGCTTGATGAACCAAGATATCAATTGTGTATGCGATGACAACTTTGACACAAGAGATGATACCAATATATGCAACAATGATGTATGTATTCTATGGGAAGTATGATCACTAATGTGCACAAGTATTGTTGCTGGCAATACTCAAAAGCTAGTCTCGATGGGTAAGCAACGCAAAGGAGTAAGGCTATGATGGCTATCAATGTAATGGCAAGAGTGATATGTCCAATACCAAGACGAGGTTACCATTCTTTGGTTCCACGTCCGTAAGCAAGAATGGATGATGGTGATCTGATCACGGATATCAAAATGTAGTCGAGGTGGTCATTGTTGATGTCGTGTCCGTGGCGAAGATGAGCGGCGGTGATGTCGTGTCCATACCTAGGTAGCCGAAACATGAAAGGATACGGAACCGCAACTCAAATTCTCAAAACTTGAAGTGGCAACACGTGACGGAGCGTGAAACGGCCCAAGTGGTGGTGGTATGCGGAAGTGGTGATGGTGTATTGATGGTGAGAGTGCGTATGCGGAAATATGGGGCGGTTGTGTTGACTATGCTAAAAAAAATTAGTTTCGTCAGGGAAATCCGGACGTCCGGTGGGTAGCGATCGTCCGGTCGTCGGACGTCCAGTGGCGAGCGGACGTCCGGTGCCTGGGCACTGTTCGGGCACTGGATGAACTTCACGTGGGCGGAGTGGATGAGGTGAAATTCGTCGATTGTGGGCGATTTCGTGGATGGGAAAGGTGAAGACAAGGGGGGGACTAGATCCACTCAAAACAAAGCAAATCCACGAATCCAAACCAACAAAATCTCAACACACTCACAAATCACAAAAAAATTGAGGGTATTTTTGTGGGGAATTTTCGAATTAGGACGGAAAACAACAAAAACTAGGCTAGCAACACAACGGGGAGGCTCCGAAATCGTGATCAACGTGGCTCATGATACCAAGATGATATAGGGTAGAACCCTAATCGCCCGATATTTCACAAAAGGAGCGGAATCCCGCGAAGAACATGAAGAACACTAGGGGGAAATGAGGGAAAACACAAGGGAGACACAAGAGAAACATTAAACCAACACAAGAAAGTCGCACGTGTGCTAGATCCTCGAATACATAGGGTTCACATGGTACACGATCAACCAAGGACGATACAAGGGTAACGGTCTTCTCCGTGAGGATTTCTTGGGATGTAGTTGGGTCCATGGGGATGGCCTTGGGATGTTCCGCATCAGGTGGTGACTACACTGAAAAAATCAGTTTCGTCAGGGTTCGTCGGACGTCCAGGCTGGGTCGGACGTCCGGTGCCTGGGCGAATTTCGGGCACAGGATAAACAGCTAGGGTTCGAGGTGGAGATGGCGAAAATGGTCAAATCCGGAGGATTTTGTGGATGGAAAGGGTGGGGAAAAGGGGGGAAAAGCTAGATCCACTCAAAACAAAGCAAATCCACGGATCCAAACCAACAAAATCTCAACACACTAATGAATCACAAAAAAAATTTGGTGCTATTTTTGTGGGGGATTTTCGAAATAGGGACAAAAACAACAAGAACTGGACTAGCAACACAAGGGGAGGCTCCGAAATCATGATCAACGTGGCTTATGATACCAAGATGATGTAGGGTAGGAACCCTACAGGCCGATCTTTCACGAAAGGAGTGGATCCCGCGATGAACATAAAGAACACGAGGAGGGATACGAGGGGAAAATCCCAAGGGAAACACAAGAGAATCACTAAACCAACACAAGAAAGTCACACATGTGCTAGATCCTCGGATACATAAGAGTTCACACTGTACACGATCAACTAGGGATGATACAAGGGTAACGGTCTTCCCCGTGAGCAGGTCTTGATGTTCTTCTCCGCAAGGAGGTCTTGAATCCAAAGGGATCTTCTCCGAAGAGGCTGTGGTCTCTCACGAGGAGTAGATCCGATGTGGATGAGCGTACCTCTATATCGCAAAATGAGCTAAACCAACGCTAACCCTAGAAAGTTGCACAAGGTGGAGTATATATAGTCTTAGTGCAAAAGAGGGGGCGATGGGGTATATGGGCTGCGGCCCAAAACGAAACAGCGCACATGCATCGGACGTCCGGAGGCTCGCGAGGGTCTGGACGTCCGGTGCCTGTCAGACGTCCGTAGATTCGGCTCGGGTGGTCTTCGGTCAGACGTCCGGTCGGGGTCAGTCGTCCGAGGAGCGTCGATCGTCTATGGAGCGTCGGATGTCCGTCTGTTTTGGCTCGGGTGTGGAAGTGTCGGTCGTCCGGAGGAGGCCGGACGTCCGGAGCCTGGAGGTTGTTGGACATCCGGGGTTCGTCGGTCGTCCGAAGCCTGGAGACTTGGAGCAGCTCTTCTTCTTCATCTCCGTCTTCACGTCCATCTTCCTCTTCCTCTTCTCCTTGCTCCTTAGCTTCTCCAGGATACCTGAGAATGCACAGAGTGTCCAGATGAGGTAGTAGCCATGTCTCATGTGCATCAAAGTGGAAATGTGAGAGGAGAGATGTCACCTCAGTTTCAAGGGCTCTTGCACGTGCTTGTGTCATGGGTCCAAGAGGTGTCGTAGGAGACGTAGTTGGGTCAATGGGGATGGCCTTGGGATGCTCTGCTTCAAGGACCATTACGAGGATGAAGTTGATCAAAATAAGAAATACGTGCAACCACCAGCACCAGCACCACCACCACCAGGTCGTCCTCAGGTATATCATCGCAACGGTACGACTGCACCACCACCTGAGGTACGAGATCATGACCTTTTTCCTAAACCGAAGTTGAATATTCCACCATCTGAGGGTAGATATGTTCCTGATATATATCTTACTTGGCAGTTAGAAACTGAACAACGTTTTACATGTTTACAATACCCTGAGGAGAGACGTGTTCCTGCTGCTGTTTGTGCTTTCACTAGTTTTGCATGTGTTTGGTGGTCTGAACATTGTAGATTATATCCTATTCCAGCTACTTGGGCTGCTTTGAAAACTGCTATGCGTACTCGTTGAGTTCGACCATATTATCAACGTGAATTACTTCAAAAATTGCAGCGTTTAAGACAAGGAAAAAATTCTATAGAAGAATATTATCAGGAATTACAAACTAGCATGATTAGATGTGGTATTGGTGAGGAGAATGAAGCTATGCTTGCACGTTTTATGGGTGGATCAAATAGAGAGATTTAGATCATTCTAGAGTATAAGGAGTATACTAATATCACTCATTTATTCCATCTTGCTTGTAGAGCTGAACATGAAGTGCGGGATCGACAGGCATTGGCGCGAACTAACTTTTATGCAGGTCGATCTTCATCATGGACACCACGTGCATCCTTACTTCGACTGGACCAGCACCTCCATCAGGTGCCACCTCCAGCCGTGATACAAGAAAGCGGGCACAACCACCACTATCTGCCAAGAGCACACATGCTGGGCCTGCGCAGAACTCTTCTTCCATGGCATCAACAGGGCACACAAGTGATATTATTTGTCGTCGTTGTAAGGGAAGAGGACATTTTGCGAGAGAATGCAAATCTCAGCGTGTGATGATTGTTACTGAGGACGGTGGGTATGAGTCTGCTAGTGACTATGATGAGGAGACTTTGGCTCTTATTACACATGAAGAACACGGTGGAGATGGTTCTGATCATGATACGCAATACATGGCTGCTGAAGATGCTGACAGGTATGAATGTTTAGTTGCTCAACGTGTTTTGAGTGTGCAGGTTACACTAGCTGAGCAAAATCAGTGGCAGAATTTGTTCCATACAAAGGGAGTTGTGAAGGAACATTCCGTTCGCGTCATCATAGATGGAGAGAGCTGCAATAACTTAGCTAGCATGGAGATGGTGGAGAAGCTATCTCTCACCACAAGACCACTTCCACATCCTTACTACATCCAATGGTTCAACAACAGCGGCAAGGTTAAGGTAACACATACTGTTCGTGTGCATTTTAGTGTCTCTACATATGCTGATTATGTTGATTGTGATGTGGTACCTATGCAAACATGTTCCTTATTACTTGGTATACCATGGCAATTTGATAAAAATTATGTACACCATGGTAGAAACAATTACTATACTCTTGTTCATAAGGATAAAAATATTACTTTACTTCCTATGACTCCTGATTCCATTTTGAAAGATGATATAAATAGAGCTAATAAAGAAAAATAGGAGAAACATAAGAGTGAAAATCAGATTGTGGCAAAAGAGTTTGAGCAACAAATGAAGCCTAATAATAAACCATCTGGTGTTGCTTCTGAAATTAAATTGAAAAGTGCATGTTTACTTGCCACCAAATCTGATATTGATGATCTAGATTTTAGCAAATCTGTTTGCTATGCTTTTGTGTGCAAAGAGGCATTATTTTCATTCGGGGGCGTGCCTTCCTCATTGCCTCCTGCTGTCACTAACATTTTGCAGGAGTTCGCTGATGTCTTTCCACAAGACGTGCCACCGGGATTACCACCTATTCGAGGGATTGAGCATCAAATTGACTTAATTCCCGGTGCATCATTACCCAACCATGCACCATATGTACCAATCCAGAAGAGATGAAGGAGATTATGCGTCAAGTACAAGAACTGCTCGACAAAGGTTATATACGTGAATCCCTTAGTCCTTGCGCTGTTCCTATCATTTTATTGTCGGAAAAGGATGGTACGTCGCGTATGTGCATTGATTGTAGAGCCATTAATAATATTACTATTCGTTATTGTCATCCTATTCCTAGGATAGATGATATGCTTGATGAATTGAGTGGCTCTACAATATTCTCCAAAGTTGATTTGCGTAGTGGATACCTTCAAATTCGTATGAAATTGGGAGATGAATGGAAAACAACATTTAAAACTTAGTTTGGATTATATGAGTGGTTAGTCATGCCTTTTGGGTTAACTAATGCACCTAGTACTTTCATGAGATTAATGAATGAAGTTTTACATACTTTCATTGGACGATTTGTGGTAGTTTACTTTGATGCCATATTGATTTATAGCAAATCTTTGGAGGAACATTTGGAACATTTACGTGCTGTTTTTATTGGTCTACGTGATGCACGTTTGTTTGGTAACGTTGGAAAGTGCACCTTTTGCACCGACCGAGTATCTTTTCTTGGCTATGTTGTTACTCCACGGGGAATTGAAGTTGATAAAGCTAAGATTGAAGCTATTGAGAGTTGGCCGCAGCCCAAAACGATCACACAAGTGAGGATTTTCCTTCGCCTCGCTGGTTTCTATAGGCGTTTTCTGAGAGATTTAAGCACCATTGCTGCACCTCCCAACGAGCTTACAAAGAAGGATGTGCCTTTCATTTGGGGTACCGCACAGGAAGAAGCCTTCATGGTATTGAAAGATAAGTTGACACATGCTCCTTTACTCCAACTTCCTGATTTTAATAAGACTTTTGAGCTTGAATGTGATGCTAGTGGAATTGGATTAGGAGGTTTGTTATTACAAGATGGCAAACCTGTTGCATACTATTTCGAAATTGAGTGGGCCTAGTCTGAACTATTCTACTTATGCTAAATTATTATATGCTCTTGTTCGGACCTTAGAAACATGGCAACATTATTTATGGCCCAAGGAATTTGTTATACATTCTGATCATGAATCTTTGAAACACATTAAAAGTCAAGCAAAACTCAACCGCATACATGCTAAATGGGTTGAATTCATTGAGACTTTCCCTTATGTCATTAAACACAAGAAGGGTAAACAAAATGTTATTGCTGATGCATTGTCTCGTGGTTATACTATGCTTACACAACTTGACTTTAAAATATTTGGTTTGGAGACCATCAAATATCAATATGTGCATGATGCTGAATTTAAAGATGTATTGCAGAATTTTAAGGAAGGGAGAACTTGGAACAAGTTCATTCTTAACGATGGATTTGTGTTTTGTGCTAACAAGCTATGCATTCCAGCTAGCTCCGTTCGTCTTTCGTTGTTGCAGGAGGCGCATGGACGAGGATTAATGGGACACTTTGGCGTTAAGAAGACAGAGGATATACTTGCTACACATTTCTTTTTGCCAAAGATGAGACGGGATGTTGAGCGTTTTGTTGCTCACTGCACTACATGTCAAAAAGCTAAGTCATGACTCAATCCTCATGGTTTATATATTCCTTTGCCTATACTTAGTGTTCCTTGGGAGGATATATCTATGGAATTTGTTTTAGGTTTACCCCGAACAAAGAAGGGGAGGGATAGCATATTTGTTTTCGTGGATAGGTTCTCCAAAATGGCACACTTTATACCATGTCATAAAAGCGAGGATGTTGTTAATATTGCTGATTTGTTCTTTCGTGAAATTATTCGCTAACATGGTGTGCCAAATACTATTGTTTCAGATTGTGATACTAAATTTCTTAACCACTTTTGGAGATGTTTATGGGCTAAGTTGGGGACTAAAATGCTTTTTAGTACTACTTGTCACCCCCAAAATGATGGACAAACTAAAGTAGTCAATAGAACATTGTCTACTGTGCTTAGGGAAGTTTCGAAGAATAATAAGAAAATGTGGGGGAAAATGCTTGCCTCATATTGAATTTTCTTATAATCATTCATTGCATTGTACTACTAAGATGTGCCCTTTTGAAATTGTGTATGGCTTCCTACCTTGTGCACCTATTGATT
Organism: Triticum urartu; assembly: GCF_003073215.2. Taxonomy (NCBI): domain Eukaryota; kingdom Viridiplantae; phylum Streptophyta; class Magnoliopsida; order Poales; family Poaceae; genus Triticum; species Triticum urartu. The sequence continues at coordinate 214,859,907 of NC_053023.1, read as the reverse complement.
TGTTGCCTCTTCCATCTTCGGATAAGGTTAATTTTTATGCTAAAGAATGTGTTGAATTTATTTAAAAATGCATGAGTTAACAAAAGAAAACATTGAGCGTATGAATGCTAAATATAAACTTGTTGGACATAAGGGTAGAAAACATGTTGTGTTTGCACCTGGAGATCTTGTTTGGTTACATTTGCGTAAGGATAGATTTCCTAATTTGCGCAAATCAAAGCTATTGCCACGTGCTGCTGGTCCTTTTAAGGTGTTAGAAAAAATAAATGATAATGCATATAAACTTGAGCTGCCTGCAGATTTTGGGGTTAGTCCCACTTTTAACATTACAGATTTGAAGCCTTATTTGGGTGAGGAAGATGAGCTTTCATCGAGGACGACTTCATTTCAAGAAGGGGAGGATGATGAGGACATCAATACTATTGTTACACCCACAGCCCCTGCTGCTATACATACTGGACCAATTACTAGAGCTCGCGCACGCCAATTGAATTATCAGGTACTTTCGTTTCTTGGTAACGATTCTAATGTTCATGAGAATATGATGCTGACTAAATTAGATACATTTGTTTTCCTTACAAATGAAGGGCCTAGCTTGGATAAGAAAGATGAACCTTGGAGCAAGTTCAAGCATGGAGATGATGGCATGAGCAAGGGGATCAAGAACGGAGTTACTAGTGATGATTTCAGGACTTTGAAGTCACCATAAGGAGTGCATGAAGCCTTGGACGAAATATACAAGATGCCACTTCATCAATTTCGTCCAAAGGCTATTCTAGGTGCTGCGTCACCTTATTATTGGGCCAGGCCCATGTATTTTCGAAATACTTAAGTATAGGCTGTTTTTAGAGTCTGTATGTGTGGGGAAACAAGAGTTAGGGTTGGTTTCGGACCCCTCCTCCAAGGGCCACGAAATTCCCCTCTCTTCCTCCATATATACAACCCTTAGGGTGTCGTTTAGACTTTGGGTTTTGTTTAGATTAATGTTCGCCACAACTGCAACTTCACGTACTTCGTTTGTGTTCAATGAACAGACAAAGGCGTCCTAGAACCCTACCTTGATCAGTAATGCTTTCATCTTATATTCGTGCAATCTCAGTTTCTTGCTTGTTCTTCATTTGCTCGCAGGAAACAGACCCTCGTGGTCAGGTTGATCATGCTCCGGCGTCGTCAATAACCCCTCGGAAGTTGTTTTAGCGATTGCTAAGGCACGACGTCTCGCACATTCATAGTCGGATCGTCAAGGTCGACTCCCACAGAAAACGATAGCCACCATCTCATTGAAACTTCAGGACACCCTCGCCTCTATCACCACCGAAGAAGATCCCCCAAGCGGATTCAAGACCCCTTTTAGGGAAGAACTCAAGACCTCCTCACGGAGAAGACCGGATACCCTTGTATCGTCCTTAGTTGTCGGTGGATCATGTATCTTTCCTTATGTACTCGAGGATCTAGCACATGTGTGACTTATTTGTGTTGGTTTAGTGTTTCCTCTTGTGTTTCCCCTTGTGTTTTCCCTCTTTTCCCCCTCGTGTTCCTCGTGTTCTTCATGGGATCCGCTCCTTTCGTGAAAGATCGGCCGATTAGGGTTCCACCCTACATCAGTGTCACAAATCCGTCAATCAAATCTCAAATTCTTACCAGTTCTTACCCAGGAGCAAGCGGTGATCGGCAACCATCGTAGTCAAAACTCTCAAAGCTTGGATAGAGTGATTAACATGGAGAGTCAAACGCACGACGTAGATATATGTGGAGCTGGGAAGCCTTATAATATGGTAGCAAAAAGGGTCAGCAATAATCAATTCAGAGATGCAAAGTTGAATAAACGCGCAACGACGGTACTGTGCTGGTCCTAGGCTAGACCGTGCTAGAAACGCGAGCCTAGAACACTAACAAAATCACGGCGCTGCACGTAAACAAGGGAGGAGCACGCTCTCAATTTTTTTTCCTTTTTTTAACTTTTGTTTTGCACTTTTTTCCTCTTTTTTTTGCTCCACAACAAAAAATTTCAAAAAAGTCTACAAATGGTCTAAAAACTGCCTAGGCAGAATTTTCCAAAGTTAGTTTTTTTTAAACTGGAACTATTTTTCTACTGCCGGTAGCACGAAAGTTCGGGAGTCCTTCTCTTTCACGACTCGGAGTATGCCATGATCTGGAAATCCAAAACAGAGTAACAAAATACTTGACTGGGACTAGGACTGGTGGCGGAGATGAATCTGGTGGAACTCGTACAGGTGGCGGAGATGAATCTGGTGGAACTCGGACTGGTGGTGGATATATATTGCAGGTGAACTCGAATTGGTGTGATGACGGCGGATATGTGGTAGCGTATATGGACTTGGATTGGTGGTAAATATGTGGTTGTGGTATATGGCAGCGACGATGAAGTTGGTGTGGTGGTGGTATATGGCAGCAGCGATGATGATGATGCGGTAGTGATATATGGCAGCGGCGACATAACAACCTGTGAACAGAACTCGAAACTCTAAAGGACCAGACGCTAAGACCAGCAACTTGACACGACAATGCAACCACAAATTCAACAAACCAACTACAGAAAAGATTATGCAAAGGCTCAGATTGGTTCGGATACCATGAACTAACCCTAAAAAAAAATTTGGCTTTTTCGTGGACTATAGGTATGAAGAACAGACTCGATCTAAACTATGAAAAACTGTAAAATCTCACCGAGCAACCTGGAAATATAATACCTCTTGATAGAGGCGAAGGTGTCCCGATGTTTCAATGAGATAGATATCATTTTCTGTGGGAGTCGACTTTGACGATCCAACTACGAACGTGGGAAGACGTCGCGCCTTAGCAATCGCTAAACCAACTTCCGAGGGTTATTGACCACACCGGAGCACGATCAACCTGACCACGAGGGTCTATTTCCTGCGAGCAAACGAAGAACAAGCAAGAAACTGAGATTGCAATCTTGATATTGCGAATAAAATAGGAAAGCTTTATTAATGAAGGTGGGGTTCTGTGATGTCTTGGTCTGGTCGCCGGACACAAACGAAGTACGTGAAGTTGCAGCTATGGCAAACTTTTAATCTAAACAAAACCCCAAGTCTAAACGATGCCCTAAGTGTTGTATATATGGAGAAGGGAGGGGGGAATTTCGTAGCCCTTGGAGGAGGGGTCCGAAACCAACCCTAACTCTTGTTTCCCCACATACGGACTCTGCCTATTATCAAGTATTTCGAAATTACATGGGCCTGGCCCAAAAATAAGGTGACACAACACCTAGAATAGCCTCTGGACGAAATTTGTGAAGTGGCATCTTGTATATTTCGTCCAAAGCTTCATGCATTCATTTTGGTGACTTCGAAGTCCTGGAATCATCACTTGTAACTCCGTTCTTGTTCCCCTTGCGCATGCCATCATATCCATGCTTGAACTTGCTCCAAGGTTCATCTTTCTTGTCCCAGCTAGGCCCTTCATTTGTAAGCAACACAAATGTATCCAATTTAGGCAGCATCATATTCTCCTAAACATTAGAATCGTTACCAAGAAACGAAAGTACCTAATAATTCAATTGGCGTGCGTGAGCTCTAGTAATTGGTCCATTATGTATAACAGTAGGGGTTGTGGGTGTAACAATGGTATTGATGTCCTCATCACTTATGTATCCGAGGATATAGCACATGTTTGACTATCTTGTGTTGGTTTAGTGATTCTCCCGTGTTTTCCCTTGTGTTTCCCCTCGTTTCCCCCTTGCGTTCTTCGTTTTCATCGCGGGATCCGCTCCTTTCATGAAAGATCGGGTGATTAGGGTTCTACCCTACATCAAAAATAGCCCAAATTTTTTTTTTGTGATTTTTTGGTTTGGATGATGTTTTGTTAATTTTGATCCATGGATTCGTTGTGTCTCAAGTGGATCTAGCCTTCCCCATCTTTCCCCCCATTTCTATCCATGATATATTTCCAATTTTGACCTTGAAAATCGAGTTTTAAAGCCCCCATTCTCAGATCTGGAATTTATGGTTCGTCCCGGAAGAAATTCCACGACCCCCGAAACTTCCAGACTCCCCCGGAACTTCCGTCCTAGCCCCAGAAATTCCGGGCTAAACAGAAAGATTACCCCAAAAATCGCCAGACTCCCCGCACTTTTTCCGCGACCCCCGGAACTTCCGGCCCTAGGCCCGAAACTTCCGACCTAACCCGAAACATTACATAGAATTTCAACATCAGCCTTCTTCACCGTTTTCATCACAACTTTTCACTCCGAACTCCAATTTGAGTGTTCTTTGGCTCATTTTGAAGCTATCAACGTGCCCGAGTACCTCACCTTGGTTTCACCACCTTTTGACACCATTAATTTTTTTGGAATTTTGGCATCTTTGCCTAGGCCTTCCACCATATCATCTGCTACACCACCACCGACTTCTGCAACCTAACCAATTTTGTTCCCCATTGCATATGTGGTTGCTTGAGTTGTGATTCGAGTCTCCTAAGGTGTTTCGGCTACTTAGTGACGGTTGCTTCTTCATTAATCACCACCATCACTTCTGCATAGTCTTGCCTACCATAAACTTCCGCCACCCCAACTTAACCCAATTTCATTTGTTTTGTGAGTTGTGTCTCCTAAGGTGTTTCGGCGACTTAGGGACGGTGACCTTCAACTCTGACTCACATAACCCAATAACCCTCCACTTCCACATTGCCTACTCGCATAACCCATCATTGCATTGCCGAAATCCCACTGAGCTTCCACAACCACCACCGCATTCCCGCTACCACCATTTGACATTTGAGATTTTGAGTTCGCGGTTTTTTCATTTCCTAAGGTGTTTCTGTAACTTAGGGACGAGTCTCCATCATCTTGATATCTCCATAAAGATCACCGCCACTCATCATCGACATGGACAGTAACCTCCATATCATCTTGGTATCATGGTATCTCTCCATTGTATATTCCCTTGCAATTACATTGATAACCTCTAGCCCATTTTGCGTCACTTGCCTATGGAGACTAGCCATTTGAGTATTGCCAGCAATGTTACTCGTGCACATTAGTGATCTACACCATACATTGCATACATATCATATCATATTGGTATCATATCATCCCTTGTGTCACAAGATTATTCCCGTATATACCCAATTGCTATATTGGTTTGCATTTCGCATTGTGGCCATATACAAAAAAAAGCTTTTAAGCAAAAGAGAAAGAAAAAAGAAGCTTGTAAGCAAGTGCCATAGCATCATACCACATTGCATAAGATTGTCATATCCGATCATCTTGGATCATACCACCGGAATATCATACACATAGCATACATGGGATAGAAGTTGTTACATTTTCCATCTTATATGTTGTGCACAAGTGTCGTATCCGCCTATTGAGCAATCGTGCTAGCGTCTCTCTTGAGTTGTGCAACACGAGTGTTTTCCGTGGATTCCACATTTTGTGCTCACTCCTTGGTTGCACGACCCCATTTATCTATCTGTGTGTGTGTTTCCGTGTACCACATATTGCTATTGATCTACTTGTTTCACTTGCAAATTTGTGAATCTCTTTCAACATTATTGACTCTTGCTAACATTTTGCATCAAATTTTTGTGCCACTATCCTCACCGAGCTCCACCATAAGCCTTATATTGTGTAGGTCTGAGAAATCGACATGATCGGTACCAATTGTGCTATTTCCTTGTCACACTATTGAGTGATCATTGATCCATCTTCAACATCGGTCAAGGTACATTTGGTATAGTTCTTCTCTTTCTCCCACTCAAATTTTCTCGAGTATTGTGATGGATAGGCAAGACATTTCATCCTCGGTCTATGACAACAACGATGAGTTCGATGCCACGAACAACTCCAACGACGCCAAGATGCAAGCTCAAATGGAGGAGATCAAAGCCCTCATCAAGTCCTACAAGCGGTCTTCCTCATCTTCGAGAAGATGCTCAAGAGCACAAGCCTCCGAGCTACCATATCCGGCAAGGTCACATCGGCATCGACACCATCACCACCACGAACATGAAGGTCGAGAGCTCAACACCGACAACCGCTCAATGACTTCACCATCTCCCTTGGCATCTTCGCCAAGCGACTTCAAGGCATCTTCGCCTATGGACATACGGCATCTTCGCCCACAAGCACTTCAAGAGAAGCTCCCGAAGCTCAAGTCCGCGACATCCACGAGCTAATACGACCTCGACATAGACCACGCGATTCCTTTCTATGGGACTCAAGAACCCGAGGAGTATCTCGAGTGGGAGCGTTTGATGGACGACTACCTCTGATGAGGACATCAATACCATTGTTACACCCACAGCCCCTTCTGCTATACATAATGGACCAATTACTAAAGCTCGCGCACGCCAATTGAATTATCAGGTACTTCCGTTTCTTGGTAACGATTCTAATGTTCATGAGAATATGATGCTGCCTAAATTGGATACATTTGTTTTGCTTACAAATGAAGGGCCTAGCTTGGACAATAAAGATGAACCTTGGAGCAAGTTAAGCATGGAGATGGTGGCATGCACAAGGGGGTCAAGAACGGAGTTACAAGTGATGATTTCAGTACTTTGAAGCCACCATAAGGAGTGCATGAAGCCTTGGACGAAATATACAAGATGCCACTTCATAAATTTCGTCCAGAGGCTATTCTAGGTGCTGCGTCACCTTATTATTGGGACAGGCCCATGTATTTTCGAAATACTGAAGTATAGGCTGTTTTTAGAATCCGTATGTGTGGGGAAACAAGAGCTAGGGTTGGTTTCGGACCCCTCCTCCAAGGGCCATGAAATTCCCCCCTCTTCCACCATATATACAGCCCTTAGGGTGTCGTTTAGACTTTGGGTTTTATTTAGATTAAAGTTCGCCATAGCTGCAACTTTGCGTCCTTCGTTTGTGTTCAACGACCAGACAAAGGCGTCACAGAACCCCACCTTCATTAATAAAGCTTTGCTCTTTTATTCGCAATATCCAGATTGCAATCTTAGTTTCTTTCTTGTTCTTCGTTTGCTCGCCGGAAATAGACCATCGTGGTCAGGTTGATCGTGTTCTGGCGTGGTCAATAACCTCTCAGAGTTCGTTTAGCGATTGCTAAGGTGCGACGTCCTCGCACGTTCGTAGTCGGATCGTCAAAGTAGACTTCCTCCAAAATGATAGCCACCATCTCATCGAAAGACGGGACACCTTTGCCTCTATCAACCTCAAGCTACATCAAGTTCCTCCCGAAGATCAAGTGAATTGCGCCACAAGGAACTTCCACGACTACGCGTCCACATGGTGGCTTCACACACCTTCGGAGACCTACAACATGAGTTGGCCCAAGACGAAGAGAGCTTTGCGACGAGAGTTCGTGCCTCCAACATACACTGAACAACTTCTAGCCAATTGGAGAACACCATCCAAGGATGCAAGTCCATCAACGCGTACTTCAAGGAGATGAAGAAGGCCTTGCGTTGAGCCGGCGTGGACGACCCCATGTCAATGAAGTTCCACTTCATGATGGGATTGCACGACGACATCTATAAGACAATCTTCCTCGAGAACTACAAGTCCCTCGATGACAACTACATTGGTGCTCTCAAGGCGGAACAAGAACACATGAAGGCAAAGACTTCTCCACCCCAAGCTCACTACGCGACGACCAAGCTCCATGAGATCCAGCATGAGGATAGTACCACCAAGATGTCCAAGCCCGACGAGCTCCAAGACGACGCTTCCAAGTTCGACTTCATCGCCATCCCTCTTTGTGGCATTGATGATGCCGAGTCTACTTCGACTCTTTTTCAAGATGGTGCGGCGACGACTACGACCACGGAGCCATTCAAGGACCAAGCTTTGGAGGCGAGCGACATGGTGACGAGCAAGGATGATGCTTCCATCTTAGGAGGCGAGAGTGATGATGTGCCATCTTCAGCCTTCCTCCACGGCGACGACGATGAGATGGTCGAGCATGGGATTTTCCCTTCGACCACGGCGAAGTATGATGACTTGAGTGACTTTTGCCACCATATTGAGAGTGAGATTGGCTTCACCACTAGCCCCATATATGATGTGTTGCCACAATTCCCATGTGAGGAGAGCCACAACCCCCACCACTTGAGTGAGATGAGTGACTCCACCATATGTGAGTTTGAGTGCACCTATTTTGAGGGAGTGAGTGAACCACCACATAGAGAGAGTGAGATAGTTGATAGCTCATGTGAGACCACCTTCAACACTAACGACTTTACCTCTACCTCTACTATGTCTTCTCATTTTGTGCTAGGTCCCATCCATGATGATGCTCCGATTCACGGCGACTTCGTCCTCCCTTTGGACAAGACGATGGCCATAGTGGAATATGATGCACCCCCCACATGGTTCCATCAAGATGAAGATGACCACCATTTGGTCTTTCCCACCTCACCTACACCACTTGAGTGGAATGAACAAGGTAACATAGGTGAAGGTTATGCTCTAGTCCCACTAGTGGACATTCTTGACATTGATTGCTTGAATGATGTTGATCAACCTATTACCATGCTTCATGCTAGTGCGACATCCCCATGCGATGATTTACCCATTTATGATGAGTATGATGATTGCCATGTGGAGTCTATTAGTTGTGATGCCATGTTACATAGGATTTCTTGTGATAATTATCTCGGTCACATCATGTTTGCACATCCTCTTGACTTGTCATATGCTATGCATGAGATCAATCATGTGTCATATTTGCAATCTTGTCATAATGACTATGCATATGATATTAATATTAACCCAATTTGCACTTATGGCATAGATGACAAGCCCATGGTTATTGGCATTTGTTTTTCTTGTGATGATATTGATATGCTCCCTTTGCATCATTTATCTCATATGCCATGCCATGACCACCTAGCTTCGGATATGCATTGTTTTGGATGTTGTCCATTTTCTCCATATGATGTTTTCGATATTGCTCATGAGGAGACCCCCATAGTTTCCTCATACATGTTAGGAGATTTTGATTCATCCCATTCAATGCATGATCCCAATACTTGTGTGCACAATATGCCCCCCCCCATGAATAATCATGCTATTGATGTGCCACACACTTGCTATACTTGTATGCTCAATTTGCATCCCCATAGTGTTATACACAATAACTGGATGACTTGGTTGAGAACTTGGCATACTTGTAATCATCTTGCACTTGACGTTCCGCTTTGGTAGCTTGATGTACTAGCTCAATGAGATTCGAGTATGGTTGGAAGTCGGTGATCTTCTTGATAGGATGGTTGAGTCCATTCAAGAAACGTGCATTGTTTGCTCATCATCTTCCGTGACGTTGGCTCTTATCATGGCAATCTCCATCTCCTTGTAGTACTCTTCAACGCTCTTGGTTCCTTGCTTGAGTAGTTGGAGTTTCTTGAAGAGGTCGCGTTTGTAGTAGGTAGGCACGAAGCGTGCTCTTATGACATCCTTCATTTGTGCCCAAGTAGTGTTGGGTGGTTCATCTCTTGCCTCTCGGTGCTCGATGACTTGTTCCCACCAAATGAGGACATAGTCTTGGAACTCAAGGGTCCTTCTTGAAGAGGAGGAAGTGGAAGAAGAGCGGTTGAGCAACAAAGCATGAATCTCGTCCATTCTTGCTTCATTCTCTTGCTTGTGATTGTCGAGCTTTTGGTCGAAGTAGTCCCTTGTATGTTGCTCGGAGAGTCGCAAGTCTACGGCGAGGTTGTCGATGCGTTCACCCATTTCTTGTCGCTCTTGATGCAAAGCACGTTGTGCACCAAAGAGGTGGCTCTTGGTGATGTAGGAGTTCATGTACTCATAGTGCTCAATGAAAAGTGTGTTTGTAGAAGTACTTGGCCTATCCATCATTCGAAGACAAATGTGAGTGGTAGAAAGAGAAGAATGAATACCAAATGTACCTTGACCGAAGTTGAAAGTGGATCGAAGATCACTCCAATGTAGGACAAGGAAATAGCACAATTGTTACTAGCTCTTGTCGGTTTCTCACACCTACACAAGTAAAAGCTGTCGGATTTCGGGTTCCGGCAGACCCTTGAGGTTCGAACACCGGGGTGCGCGCAGAGATTTCGCCTCCTACCTACCTGCACCCTCCGCCTCGCTAAGATCTAAGCAATGGAAAGAACAACACGAATGACACAGGGTTTATACTGGTTCGGGCCACCGTTGTGGTGTAATACCCTACTCCAGTGTGGTGGTGGATTGCCTCTTGGGCTGATGATGATGAACAATACAAAGAACACCAGCCTCGCGAGGGTCTGCTCTTGGCTGGGGCGATGAACTGCTGAGAGGAGTTCAGTCGCCCTTCTCTCTCTCTCTCTCTTTCTTTCTCTCGTCCTTTTTTCTCTTCCTTCGTTCTTCGTCCTCGTTGTGTGGGTGGTTGGTCCTATTTATAAAGGCCCTGGTCCTCTTCCCAAATATCGAGCGGGAAGGGAGCCAACAATGGCGGGCTAATTTGAAGGGGGACAGCTAGTACCAGCTATCCTGACAAAAGTAGTCTTCGCCTGCACAAAGCTCTGGTGGTGACGCCGTCTTGGGCTCCACGATGACCTCCGTCTTGCAGTCCTCCTGGTCTTGGTCTTGTTGCACCGAAATGGCAACCTTTGCCTGATGCCTCGGTACTCCGCGGCTGCGCTTGCTCCCTTTGCACCAAAGAGGAAAGGAGACTGCGCGGGCTGGCACCCCTGCTGCGCCCTTGGTCGTCATGGCTTGCGTCACGGGCACCTCGTGAGGTACCCCGCCTTGATCTCTCCGCCTCCTCGCGAGCCAGCCTGATGAGGCCGTGCCTGAGGAAGCTCCGCGTCGTCCGCCCCGCGAGGCTTGGCCCCTCGCGAGGGTCTTGGGTCTGTGTTGGTGAAGATGGGCCGTGCTGGGCCCCCCTTTGAGCCACGCCGCAGGCAGGCAAGTCTGGGGACCCCCGTTCCCAGAACGCCGACAGTAGCCCCCGGGCCCAAGGCGTGCCCGGACTTGGCCGTGCAGGGAGGCGAAAGGGCAAGAGCGAAGCGCCGCGGGCCCTAACAGCCTGCGGCCTTGGGCGCCGCGTGGCGGTTGATTGGACGTGAGCGCCTCAGCAACCGTGCGAGTTGATAAAGGAGCGGCATCTGCCTAGGCTTTGCTTTTTGCTTTCTCCAGTTGCTGCTCACATCCCCTTTCTTGCGCCTCTCCTTCCTTCCTCCAAAGTTTCCAGATCGACCGCGTGACCTAGGAAGCCATGGCACCTCGTCAGCCCCCGGCGCAGCTTGGTACTCGTCTGCCCTGGACTCGCCGAACGTGTCGGAGGCGAGCCTTGCCCGGTTGCGCCGGATGGCGGCGGCGCGGGGCATCGATGGGGCGAAGGTGTTCAAGGCCGGCTCTGCCACCCCTGAGGGTCAAGGGTGCACCTTCTATCCGTTCTTCATAAGTGCCATTGCTGCTGGCCTGGTGCCTCCCTCCTCCGAGTTCTTCTTCTCTGTCCTCCACCATTACAAGCTACAGGCTCTGCATCTCCACCCCAACTCTGTCCTTCTCCTGGGAATCTTCGCCTATTACTGCGAGGCTCACGTAGGGGTGCAGCCCTCAGTGGCCTTGCTATGCCACTACTTCTACCTCCGGTCCTCTCGCGGTCTTGCTTCCGCGTGCGCGAGCTTCATCGCGTACGGCGGCGCCATTGCCATCTCGAACCCCGGGAAAAGGATTGAGGGCTTCAGGAGCAAGTGGGTCTTGGCGGATGCTGGGCACATCCACCCTCGGCTGATCTTTCCCACGGAGCAGCCCACGAGCTCCAGCGATTGGGGTCGAGCGGAGCTCGCGGACCCCCGCGCGAAGCTGGTGATGGAGAAGATGGATGCGGATCTGAGGCCGGCCAACATGGCGGCGGCGAAACTGACCGGCGCGTCGCTGCTGAGGGAATTCCTAGAGCACCAGCTGGCTCCGCTTCGGCTGTACTCACCCCCGATGTGGAGGCCCCATTCGAGCCCTGCGGCCTTGGCCGACGGAGATCTGGCTGCGGTCCTCCAATCTCTGGTCGGGGGCGATGTGGCGAGGTTGGAGGGTGCTCTACGCCCTTGTTCCTCCGCGACGACTGGGAGCAGGTAGTGGAGTCCATGCCCGTCTTCAACGGGGATGGGCCCGTGCCCATGGAAACTCCCGAGGAACCGGTGGACGTGCCCTCCGACGACTCCAGCGAAGAGGAGGAAGGAGGGGAGCGGGAAAGAGGGCCTGACTCCGAGGCGACTGACGGGAGTCGAGGGCTCCCCTCCCCCGGCGCAGGTCCCGTGTTCTCTGCCTCTCTCCGAGCGATGACGATGAGGATGACGAGAGGATGACGACGAAGCAGGATGGCGGGAGCTTGCCCCCGATCCCGAAGAAGGACAGGACCGGCTGATCTCCCGCGGGTCTGCCCCGCCCTGAGGCGGACCGCACCTTCCGCTTCCAAGCTTCCGAGGTTGACCCTTCCAGCCGGCTTTCAGGCTTCAAATTTGGCCGGAGGCCGCTCGAGCTCACTGGCGACGACCCGTAAGCGTTTGATTCTTGTCTTTATTTCTTGTTCTGCTTCTGAGGCTTGACGTCCGCATCTCTTGGATAGGCTGGCGCCCGCAGCAAAGAAGCGAAGGGAGCTCCTGAGGTTCCATCCGTGGCAGCGCCTCTGCCCGCGAAGGAGGGTGACCGCGACGCACGGGCTTCTCCTGCCCGCCGGTTCGTCCTCGCGAGGCCTGGCTGAGCCGGCTGGGGCGAGCTCAGGCCCCCACGGCCCAAGTGACTCCCGAGGTGTCCTTGCCTGCCGCCGCCACTACAGCCGTTGGGGCGCAGCAGACTCCGCCTCAGGATGCTTGTGGCCGCGCAGCCGCCTTCTCCTCCTACTCCACCGGCTGCTGTCTCTCCGACTCCTTCTGCCGTTCTGGATCGTGCTGTCGCTGAGCTGGACCGACTGCGGCAGGATTTTCTTGGCGCCGACCCTCGCTTGGTGCCGGGCGCTTGGAGCTGGCTTCCGGATGGGTTCGCTCCGACGCTTCGGTTTGGGCGGCGCTGGTCCAGGCCTCGACAACTTGCGATGAGGAGAAGCAGGCTGTCCTTGAGGCGAAGGCTGCTCGTGACGCAGCCCTGGGGGAGGTGGTCGACCTCCGTGGTCGCTGCAAGGCGCTGGAGGATGAGCTGCAGGGCCTGCTGGACTAGCTCGCGAAAGAGGTCCGCCTTCGCCAAGAGCAGGAAGAAGGTGTGAAGGCTCGCGAGGCGGCCGTCAAGGAGAGGGAGGTCAAGCTCAGGAAGCGCCGCGACCGCCTAGGCGCGCTGGAGCAGGAGTTGGGGGCGAGGAAGGCCGAGCTGGACGACAAGGCCCTGGTTCTTGCCGAGGACCGCGTGGCCTTCACGGAGATGGAGGCGAAGGCTCGCTCCTCGCTGGGGACGCTTTACGACAGCGGCCTGGAGAGCCCGCTAGCTGGCGCCGAGGACGGCCCCGCCAAGCTGCTTCCCTTCCTGGTTCGCGCTCTTGAAGATGTCGCCCTTGGCCTTGGCCCCACTGCCGAGGCCGAGGCGCGTGTCCTGTCTTCTGCAGCACTGACGCGGGTCCTCACCCACATCTACCTTCGCGATCCCGCGTCGACCTCGACAGCCTGCTGGAGCCAGTAAGCGGCGAGCGTGCCGCTGCCGCTGCCGAGGCCGTGAAGGGTCGCGCGGAGGCTCTGCTGGGGAAGTTCCGGGCCTTCAGCACCAAGCCGAAGCAAGGCGCTGCCGACCCCACTGCTCCATGAGGCGAACCCACTCCGCGCTGCTCCACCGCCGACAAGTGACTCCGTTGTGGCTCCTGTCCTGCCTTTAATTCCTGCACATGTATCATGCCTCGGGGAGGCGTTTAAACTTGCGTTTGGCATTGAGATAACAGTGTGGACTGTAATATTTGCTTTTGAATTCCTTGAAATTTGCGCTTTTCCTTCCTACTTGCTTATGTTCTACGCCGGCAGAGCCCGGCCCCGCGCATACCTCACCCAGCGTTAGTCCCGACCGGAAACCAGGACGGGGCCAAGGAGTGAGGGGCTACGTGACAAGTTAGGCTCCTGAGTCGCGATGCTCAGGAGTCCCCCTTGGCGCATGAACAACAAGTAGGGAGGTGTGATGTGGGTGGATCTACCGTTCTACGTCTGCAGAGCCCGGCCGCGCGCATACCTCACCCAGCGTTAGCCTTTCGGAACTAAGGAGTGAGGGGCTACGTGACCAGTTAGGCTCCTGAGTCGCGATGCTCAGGAGTCCCCCTTGACGCTCAAACGGCCTTCGTACCTTGGCTCCGCTCGGGGAGAGACGCGCGACGAACCAGGCCCGGGGGGGCTGGCTGGGTGGCGTGCGTCTGGGCGTGACCCAGGCGCAGCCCCCGTGCCCAGCCCCCTCGCGCGGCACTCCCGAGGGGAGGCGTTACGATGAGGCTAGACACTGAGCTCTGGGCTCCCTGAGGTTGATGCGGCCCGGGGGCCACCCTCAGTTGTTTATCACCAGCGCGGAGCATAGCGCTTCCGTATGTGTACGGGCATAGCCGCTCCTCGGCAGTGTCGTCAGCCAGCGGAGAGCATGGTGCTTCCACTGGTACGTGGGAGGGGGGCCCCTCCGGGAGGAGCCCCCGGGGCGTGTACAGCCCCCTGACACGTGGCTGGCACGGTAGGGCCTGGCGAGGTGTATCTGGGCACCCGTGAGCCAGCGCGGGACTCACGGGGCCCTACCTCTAGGCGGGTTGCGCCTGGCACTGGGCCTTATCTTGTGATGTGTCCCTGCAAATTTGGTTAGATGCCGGCACTCTACGTCCTCGGGTCCCGGCCCTCGAGCTGGTCTCAGCCGTCGCTGGTATGCCAGGTCGCGATGCCGTGGACAAGGCCAGAGGGTGAGGGCTGGAGAGCCAGTAAGAGCCCTGAGTCGCGATGCTCAGGTACCCCCCTTTAACGTGCAAGTGGTCGGCATGGAGAAGAAGAGGTGCCGTGGACCGGCATCAAATAATCAAGCATGGTGGGTAACGCATAACCGGAAATAAACGCAAATGAGATACATGCCGCTCTGGTGGGAGGTGGTTGTTAGTGGTGGGAAGGCGGCATCACTGGGTCTGGCCCGAGCGACTTGGGGATCGATGCAGCCCGAGGGGCGCCCCCAACAAGGTAAGCTAACAACATGAAATAAAAGGGATACATGCCGCAGGGACGGACCCACGCGGCCTGGGAATAATGCAGCCCTGGGGGGCGCTCCCAGCTGGAAGTGAAACTTGAAAGATGTCACCTGATGACGTTGAGGACGAAGGGGTGTTGGTGTAGCAGACTCGGTGGGCTGCGAAAGCCGATCCTCACGAGCCCCTAGGCCAAGGGGCCTCAGGAGGCTCCGGAGGCGCTGGTGGCTCCCTGCGGGCCATCTCCATCTCCGCCAGGGCTGCGGAACGCTTGGCCTCTTGTGCCTCCATGATGCCCCTCATGAGGCGCTGGTACGTGACAGCCGCGTTCGGCAAGCCGTAAGGCATGCGAACGCAGCTGTGGGGTGGACCTCCGCATCGCCCCACTTGCGAGGGCCAGAGGCGCTCCAGAGAGGCGACTCGGGTGAGCCCTGGTATGTCGATGCAGACCGCAGCCCACCATCCCTCGCCTGGATGGGGAGCCACTGCTGGTAGACGGCGGCCGCCTTTCATGACCCTTGACTCCTGTAGCTCCTGAATGGCCTTGCTGACGAACTCCTGAGGGTCTGGCTCTCCTTGCCTTACTCCTTCTTGAGGGAAACGTGCTTCGAAACACGCCTCCATGTGGTGCCCAAGCGCCTCCCTCGTGACCCTAGCCAGGTCGGTGGCCCTCCAGGGGAGAGCCCCCGAGCCCTGCCTGAGGAGGGCGCCGGGCGCGCTTTCCTATGCGATGGAAGGAGGTTCCCCCTGGGCAGGCACGGGCCCAGAGGGGCCTGCCTCCTGAGGGGCCGGGCCGGACAATGTCTTCTTCTTCTTGGGGGCGGTCTCGGGAAGCCTCCTGCTTCCGCGATCCGGGTCTTCCAGTGCGACGCGGCCTGAAAGGCTCGTTCCAGGGAACACACCGCGTCCTTCTCTTCACAGGGCACCGTGATGACTCCGCCACCTGGCATCTTGAGGACGTTGTAGCCGTGGTGAGTTACGGCCATGAACTTGGCCAGCGCCGGGTACCCAAGGATGGCGTTGTACGGCAGGCGAATGTGAGCGACGTCAAGTCGATGTGCTCGGTGCGGTAGTTGTCGTGTGCCCCGAAGGTGACAGGGAGGCGACCTGCCCAATCGGGACCGTGGAGCCGTCGGTGATTCCGGAGAAGGGCTTGGTTGGCTGAAGCTGGCTGTAGGGCACTTGGAGATTGTTGAATGTTTCCACGGACAGGACGTTGAGCCCTGCCCCGCCATCGATGAGGGTCCTAGTGACCACCACGTTGCTGATGATTGGGGAACAAAGCATCGGGAGGACTCCGGCTGTAGCCGCACACTTGAGCTGATCTGCTGAGCTGAACATGGATGGCGCACGCCGACCACCTGAGAGGGCGCGGTGGCTTCGAGCTTGGGGAGGACTGCATTCACTTCGCGGGCGAACTGCTTGAAGATGCGTTGAGAGGCTGGGGCTTGAGCCCCGCCCAGGATGCAGGCGATCGCGCGGCTCCTGGAAGCCCCCAGCCCCCTCGTCCTTGGTGGCGGTCCTCGTTTCTCCTTGGCTGCGGTGGCAGCGGAGGGAGGCCTGCGTTGCCTTGCGGGCGATCCTCGCGAGGCTGATCCCTCCAGTCTCCCTCGCGAGGCGGGTCTTGCCAGCGATCCTCACGAGGTTGATCGCGCCACCCTTGGCGCGGGCCACGGTCTTCCCAGCGTCCTGCGTTCCTTCCTCCTCCTCGACCGTAGCCCCGGTCACCGCGGTCGGGGCGACGGCCGATCCTTCCTTCTCGCACGGCTCGGAGCTCTTGACATTCGTTGGTGTTGTGGGTGTGGAGGTCGTGGTACACACAGTACCGGCTGCCCTTGGAAGGTTCGGGCTGATCTCTTCCCCGCTTGGTGTCTGGTTCTGCCGCGAGCACGGCAGCCCCCTTGCGCTTCACTGTCCTTGGCCTTGGGCTTCTTCTCTTCTGGGTCTGCGGCAGGCAGCTCGAGGAGGGAGAGACGCCCTTCCTCAGCCCTGGCGCACTTGTTCGCCAAGTTGAACAGCTCCAAGGAAGTGCACAGGTCTTCATGCATCGCCAGCTCCTCCTTCATCTTGACGTCGCGCACGCCGTCGGAGAAGGCGAGATGATGGCCTCCTCAGTCACCTTGGGAATCTTGAGGCGCGCGTTGTTGAAGCGCTGGATGTACTTCTGCAGGGTCTCCCCGGGTTGTTGCTTGATGCGGCGCATGTCGCTCACGGCGGGTGGCCGGTCGCGAGTACCTTGGAAGTTGGCGATGAAGCGGGTGCGCATCTCGTCCCAGGAGGAGATCGTGCCTGGAGCCAGGTTCAGGAGCCAGGTGCGGGCCCCGTCCTTGAGCGCCATGGGAAACCAGTTCGCCATGACCTTCTCGTCTCCGTTGGCAGCTTCGATGCCCAGCTCGTAGAGCTGGAGGAACTCCGCAGGGTCAGGCCGTGCCGTCGTAACGAGGAGGCAGGTCCGGCTTGAACTTGCCGGGCCACGCGACGCTGCGTAGCTCGGTGGTGAAGGCACGGCAGCCTGCTGTGGCCACGGGAGGCCTTGGGTGATGGAGAGCTTGGTCTTGCATGTCCCCGCAGCTGCAACTAGGTCTTGATGTGCGGGAGCAGGAGCATGGTCGCGACGTGCTGGAGCAGGGAGCGCCCGGGCAGCTTCTTGCAGGCGAGGGACTTCTTGGCAGCTCTGCTCTTGCCGCGCTGCACCTGACGAGCGGGTTCCGCCCAGGGGCCACGCGCCTTGGAGCCATGGCTCTTGAGGAGGAGGCGGCTGGGGCGCCGCCGGAGCTTCGTCGCCCGCGCGGGGCGGGGTGCGGTGCAGCGGAACGGACGGCGCAGGAGAGCCCCCTGCGGCGCGGACGAGCTCGGCGACGCGGTCGAGCCATTCTTCGTAGACGTCGTCGACGGGACGGTAGCGCAGGAGCTCGTTTGCCGCGATGAGCGCAGCTCAAGCCTCCATGGGTGGCGCGGAGCGCGCGGGACGAAGAACCAGCTGGGGTGAGCGAGGGAGTAGCGGTGCGGCCGTCTTGCCGCACGGACGGATGCTGAGACGACGCTTGCTGCTCGTCCCGCCGGGCGGTGGCGGCGTTGACGGCAGGTGACGGGGAACGGCGAGGACGCCCGCCGACAGGAGCCGTCTGGGCGACGCGGGAAGTGAGAGCGGCTCGGCGCTCGGCGCGGGCCCCACGAGCGTTAGACATGGGCGCAATGGTCGGAGGAGAATGGGGCGATGGAAGACGAATTCTGGCGCACCCCTACCTGGCGCACCAAATGTCGGATTTCAGGTTCCGACAGACCCTTGAGGTTCGAACACTGTGGTGCGCACGGAGATTTCGCCTCCTACCTACCTGCACCCCTCCGCCTCGCTAAGATCTAAGGAATGGAAAGAACAACACGAATGACACAGGGTTTATACTAGTTCGGGCCACCGTTGTGGTGTAATACCCTACTCCGGTGTGGTGGGGATTGCCTCTGGGCTGAATGATGAACAATACAAGGAAGAACAGCCTCGCGAGGGTCTGCTCTTGGCTGGGGCGATGAACTGCTGGGAGGAGTTCAGTCACCCTTCTCTCTCTCTCTCTCTCTCTCTCTGATCTCTCTCTCTCCTCTCTCTTTCTCTTCTCTCGTCTTCTCTCCCGTCTTCTCCTCGTTCTGGGTGGTGGTCCTATTTATAGAGGCCCTGGTCCTCTTCCCAAATATCGAGCGGGAAGGGAGCCAACAATGGCGGGCTAATTTGAAGGGGGACAGCTAGTACCAGCTATCCTGACAAAAGTAGTCTTCGCCTGCACAAAGCTCTGGTGGTGACGCCGTCTTGGGCTCCACAATGACCTCCGTCTTGCAGTCCTCCTGGTCTTGGTCTTGTTGCACCGAAATGGCAACCTTTGCCTGATGCCTCGGTACTCCGCGGCTGCGCTTGCTCCCTTTGCACCAAAGAGGAAAG
Source organism: Triticum urartu (assembly GCF_003073215.2). Lineage (NCBI taxonomy): Eukaryota > Viridiplantae > Streptophyta > Magnoliopsida > Poales > Poaceae > Triticum > Triticum urartu. Next base: position 214,840,899 of record NC_053023.1, on the reverse strand, counting down.
GAGGACGCTGCGCGGGCTGGCGCCCGCCTGGCGCCTTTGGTCGTCATGGCTTGCGTCACGGGCACCTCCCGCCTTGATCTCTCCGCCTCCTCGCGAGCCAGCCTGATCTCGCGAGCCAGCCTGATGAGGCCGTTCCTGAGGAAGCTCCACGTCGTCCGCCCCACGAGGCTTGGCCCCTCACGAGGGTCTTGGGTCTGTGTTGGTGAAGATGGGCCGTGCTGGGCCCCCCTTTGAGCCACGCCGCAGGCCGCAGGCAGGCAAGTCTAGGGACCCCCGTTCCCAGAACGTCGACAAAAGCTTGTGGTGGAGCTTGGTCAGGATGGTGGCACAAAATTTGATGCAATGGTAAGTGAGCTTCAATAATGTTGGAAATGATTCGCAAGATGCAATGTAACAACTAGAACAAGCATATAAGGTACACGGAAACACAGACGCAAAATGATAAGTTGGGTCTTGCAACCAAGGATGAGCCAAAATGTGGGATCCACAAAAATGCTCGTGTTTCACAACACTAGAGAGACGCTAGCATGATTGCACAATAGGCGGATACAAGAACTTGTGCACAACCTACTTAGCAAAAATGCAACGACTTCTATCCCAAGTATGCTCTATGCAAGGTGTTTTTATGATATGATCCAAGATGATCTAGTATGACAATCTTAATGTTGTATGATGCTATGGTTCTTGCATAAAAGATCTTTTCTTATCTTTCCTTTTTGCTTAAAAGCTTGTTTGGATCTTTGATGTTTGAGCTCTTTTCTCATGCAATGCTTGATGAACCAAGATAGCAATTGTGTACGCGATGACAACTTTGTGACACAAGAGATGATACCAATATATGCAACAATGATGTATGTATGCTATGGGAAGTATGATCACTAATGTGCACAAGTCCCGTTGCCGGCAATACTCAATGGCTAGTCTCGATGGGTAAGCAATGCAAAGGAGTAAGGCTATGATGGCTATCAATGTAATGGCAAGCATGATGTATCACAATACCAAGACGAGGTTACCGTTCGTGCATACGGTATGGTGTCAAAATGGTGGACCGAGTACCAAGATGTAGTCGAGGTGGTCATTGTTGATGCCGCGTCCGTGGCGAAGATGAGCGGCGGTGATGTTGATGTCGAACCGTACCTAGATAGCCGAAACACAAAAGGATACGGAACCGCAACTCAAATTCGCAAAGCACGAAGTGGCAACACGTGTCGGAGTGCGAAACGGGTAAGCAATGGTGGTGGTATGCGGAAGTGGTGATGGTGTATAGGTGGTAGGATTGCGTATGGAGAAATGTGGGGCGGTGGTGGTGCAAAACTGAAAAAAATCAGTTTTGTCAGGGTTCGTTGGACGTCCGGGCTGGGCCGGTCTTCAAGTCGTTGGACGTCTAGTAGGGGTCGGACGTCCGGTGCCTGGGCGAAAATTTGGGCATGGGATGAACAACTAGGGTTCGTGGTGGAGAGGTGGAAATTCGTCGAATCCGGAGGATTGTGTGGATGGAAAGTGTGGAGACAAGGGGGAAAAGCTAGATCTGCTCAAAACAAATCAAATCCACGGATCCAAACCAACAAAATTTCAACACACCAACAAATAACAAAAAACATTTGGGGCTATTTTTGTGGGGAATTTTCAAATTTGGGACAAAAACAACAAAAACTAGGCTAGCAGCACAACGGGGAGGCTCCGAAATCATGATCAACATGGAACCCTAATCGGCCGATCTTTCACGAAAGGAGCGAATCCCGCGAAGAACACGAGGAACACGAGGGGGGAAAGAGGGAAAACACAAGGCGAAACATAAGAGGAAACACTAAACCAACACGAATAAGTCACACATGTGCTATATCCTCGAGTACATAAGGAAAGATACATGATCCACGGACAACTAAGGATGATACAAGGGTAGCCGGTCTTCTCCGTGAGGAGGTCTTGAGTTCTTCCCTAAAAGGGGTCTTGAATCCGCTTTGGGGATCTTCTCCGGTGGAGGCTCGAATCTCCGAGGAGAAGGTGTCCAAGTGGATGAGCAAAGCTCTCACACAAAATATGAGCTAATCCTTTGCTAACCCTAAAAAGGAGGAGGGAGAGGTCTATATATAGTCTTAGTGTAAAAAGGGGCGAAAAGGGGGTACATGGGCTGCGGCCCAACACATGGCAACGCACAGGCGCCGGACGTCCGGGAGTCACTGGTCGTCCGGAGGCTCGCGAGGGTCCGGACGTCCGGTGCCTGTCGAACGTCCGTAATTTCGGCTCGAGTGTGCTTCGGTCGGACGTCCGGTCGGGGTCGGACGTCCGAGCGTCGGTCATCCATTGGACCCCGGAAATCCGTAGATTTGGCTCGGGTGCGGTAGCATCGGTCCTCCAGAGGGGGCCGGACGTCCAGAGCCTGGAGATCATCGGACATCCGGTCCTGGCCGGTCGTCCGGAGCCTGTAGCTTCTTCTTCATCACTTCTTCTTCTCCGTCTTCATGTCCATTTTCCTCTTCTTCTTCTCCTTGCTCCTTAGCTTCTCCATGGTACCTGAGTATGCACAATGTGTCTGTATGAGGTAGTAGCCATGTCTCATGTGCATCAAAGTGGAAACATGAGAGGAGTGATGTCACCTCGGTTTCGAGAGCTCTTGCGCGTGCTCGTGTCATGGGTCCGCTAGGCACTTGGTGAGGCGATGGAAGGTCCATGGGGATGACCATGGTATGCTCCACATCACACACCCACCACCACCTCTTGTTAGTAGTTTGTAGGATCATATTCTTGTGTGTTTCTATTGCTGCTAACCATGGCAGGCTCACAAGCCGACGAGACTGACTGGGAGAACATGACGAATAAGGAGTTGCATGATAAATTTCAGCAAATGATGAGTGGACAGGTGCAAGATGTGCTAAACAGATTTGAAGAGGCTATGGAGAAGATAGATGGCATGGACAAGACATTCGAAACAAAGCTCGATAACAAGTTTAATGAATTGCTTGTGCTTCTTCCACCACCACCGGCTGCACGTAATGCACCTCTACAACAACAACAACAACAACCATGACTACCTCCACGTCGCGAAACAGCCCTCCGCCGAGCGAGCTGTGTCCCTCTTGCGCCTGGCCAAGCTGTTGGTGTTGCTGTTAATACTTCTGTGGCTCCTGCTGCTGATGCGGAGGAGGATGATTATGTGGGTGATTACGAGGATGAGGTTGATCAAAATCAGAACTACGTGCAACCACCAGCACCACAACCACCAGGTCGTCCACATGCAAATAATGGCAATGGTAGGGCTCTCCCTCAGGTACGAGATCATGACCATCTCCCTAAACTGAAATTGAATATTCCACCATTTGAGGGTAGATATGTTCCTGATATATATCTTACTTGGGAGTTAGAAAATGAATAACGATTTACATGTTTACAATATCCTGAGGAGAGACGTGTTCCTGCTGGTGTTTGTGCTTTCACTAGCTTTGCATGTGTTTGGTGGTCTGAACATTGTAGATTATATCATATTCGAGCTACTTGGGCTGCTTTGAAAACTGCTATGTGTACTAGTTGGTTTCCACCATATTATCAACGTGAATTACTTCAAAAATTGCAGCATTTAAGACAAGGAAATTATTTTGTAGAAGAATATTATCAGGAATTACAAACTGGCATGATTAGATGTGGTATTGTTGAGGAGAATGAAGCTATGCTTGCACGTTTCATGGGTGGGCTAAATAGAGAGATTCAGACCATTCTAGAGTATAAGGAGTATACTAATATCACTCGTTTATTCCATCTTGCTTGTAAAGCTGAACGTGAAGTGCAGGATCGACTGGCATTGGCGCGAACTAACTTTTTTGCAGGTCGATCTTCATCATGGACACCACATGCATCCTCTACTTCCACTACACCAGCACCTCCATCAGGTGCCACCTCCAGCCGTGATACAAGAAAGCAGGCACAACCACCACTATCTGCCAAGAGCACACCTGCCGGGCCTGTGAGAGCTCTTCTTCTTCCATGGCATCAACAGGGCACACAAGTGATATTATTTGTCGTCGTTGTAAGGGAAGAGGACATTTTGCGAGAGAATGCAAATCTCAGTGTGTGATGATTGCTATTAAGGATGGTGGATATGAGTCCGCTAGTGACTATGATGAGGAGACTTTGGCTCTTATTACACATGAAGAACACGGTGGAGATGATTCTGATCATGAGACACAATACATGGCTGCTGAAGATGCTGACATGTATGAATGTTTAGTTGCTCAACGTGTTTTGAGTGTGCAGGTTACACAAGCTGAGAAAAATTAGAGGCATAATTTGTTCCATACAAAGGGAGTTGCGAAGGAACATTCTGTTCGCGTCATCATAGATGGAGGGAGCTACAACAACTTGGCTAGCATGGAGATGGTGGAGAAGCTCTCTCACCACAAGACCACATCCACATCCTTACTACATCCAATGGTTCAACAACAGCGGCAAGGTTAAGGTAACACGTACTGTTCGTGTGCATTTTAGTATCTCTACATATGCTGATTATGTTGATTGTGATGTGGTACCCATGCAAGCGTGTTCCTTATTACTTGGTAGACCATGGCAATTTGATAAAAATTCTGTACGCCATGGTAGAAATAATCTATATAATCTTGTTCATAAGGATAGCCATATTAGTTTGCTTCCTATGACGCCTGAATCCATTTTGAAAGATGATATTAATAGAGCTAATAAAGCAAAACAGGAGAAAAATAAGAGTGAAAATCAAATTGTGGCAAAAGAATTTGAGCAACAAATGAAACCTAATAATAAACCATCTAGTGTTGCTTCTGAAATTAAATTGAAAAGTGCATGTTTACTTGCCACAAAATCTGATATTGATGAGCTAGATTTCAGCAAATCTGTTTGCTATGCTTTTGTGTGCAAAGAGGCATTATTTTCATTTGAGGAATTGCCTTCCTCTTTGCCCCCTGCTATCACTAACATTTCGCAGGAGTTCGCTGATGTCTTCCCACAAGACGTGCCACCGAGATTACCACCTATTCGAGGGATTGAGCATCAAATTGACTTAATTCCCGGTGCATTGCTACCCAACCGTGCACGATACCATACCAATCCAGAGGAGACAAAGGATATTATGCATCAAGTACAGGAGCTGCTCGACAAAGGTTACATACGCGAATCTCTTAGTCCTTGTGGTGTTCCTATTATGCTAGTGCCTAAAAAGGATGGTACGTCACATATGTGTGTTGATTGTAGAGGCATTAATAATATTACTATTCGTTATCGTCATCCTATTCCTAGGCTAGATGATATGCTCGATGAATTGAGTGGCTCTAAAATTTTCTCCAAAGTTGATTTGCGTAGTGGATACCATCAAATTCGTATGAAATTGGGAGATGAATGGAAAACAGCATTTAAAACTAAGTTTTGTTTATATGAGTTGTTAGTCATGCCTTTTGGGTTAACTAATGCACCTAGTACATTCATGAGACTAATGAACGAAGTTTTACGTTCTTTCATTGGATGATTTGTGGTAGTCTATTTTGATGATATATTGATTTATAGCAAATCTTTGGAGGAACATTTGGAACATTTACATGTTGTTTTTATTGCTCTATGTGATGCACGTTTGTTTGGTAACCTTGGGAAGTGCACCTTCTGCACCGACCGAGTAACTTTTCTTGGCTATGTTATTACTCCACAGGGAATTGAAGTTGATAAAGCCAAGATTGAAGCTATTGAGAGTTGGCTGCAGCCCAAAATGGTCACACAAGTGAGAAGTTTTCTTGGCCTCGCTGGATTCTATAGGCGTTTTGTGACAGATTTCAGCACCATTGCTGCACCTCTCAATGAGATTACAAAGAAGGATGTGCCTTTTGTTTGGAGTACCGCACAGGAAGAAGCCTTCAAGGTATTGAAAGATAAGTTGACACATGCTCATTTACTCCAACTTCCTGATTTTAATAAGACTTTGAGCTTGAATGTGATGCTAGTGGAATTGGATTAGTATGTGTGTTATTACAAGATGGCAAACCTATTGCATACTTTTCTGAAAAATTGAGTGGGCCTAGTCTGAATTATTCTACTTATGATAAAGAATTATATGCTCTTGTTCGGACTTTAGAGACATGGCAACATTATTTATGGCCCAAAGAATTTGTTATACATTCTGATCATGAATCTTTGAAACATATTAAAAGTCAAGCTAAACTGAATTGTAGACATGCTAAATGGGTTGAATTCATTGAGACTTTCCCTTATGTTATTAAGCACAAGAAGGGTAAAGAAAATGTTATTGCTGATGCATTGTCTCGTCGCTATACTATGCTTTCAAAACTTGACTTCAAAATATTTGGTTTGGAGACCATCAAAGATCAATATGTGTGTGATGCTGATTTCAAAGATGTAATGCAGAATTGTAAAGAAGGAAGAACGTGGAACAAGTTCGTCGTTAATGACAGATTTGTGTTCCGTGCTAACAAGCTATGCATTCCAGCTAGCTCCGTTCGTCTTTTGTTGTTGCAGGAGGCGCATGGAGGAGGACTAATGGGACACTTTGGCGTGAAGAAGACGGAGGACGTACTTGCTACACATTTCTTTTGGCCAAAGATGAGACACGATGTTGAGAGTTTTGTTGCTCGCTGCACTACATGTCAAAAAGCTAAGTCACGACTCAATCCTCATGGTTTATATATGCCTTTGCATGTACCTAGTGTTCCTTGGGAGGATATATCTATGGACTTTGTTTTAGGTTTACCTCGAACAAAAAAGGGGAGGGATAGCATATTTCTTGTCATGGATAGGTTCTCGAAAATGGCACACTTTATACCATGTCATAAAAGTGATGATGTTGTTAATGTTGCTGATTGGTTCTTTCGTGAAATTATTCGCTTGCATGGTGTGCCAAATACTATTGTTTCAGATCGTGACACTAAATTTCTTAGCCACTTTTGGAGATGTTTATGGGCTAAGTTGGGGACTAAACTGCTTTTTAGTACTACTTGCCACCCCCAAACTGATGGACAAACTGAAGTAGTCAGTAGAACATTGTCTACTATGCTTAGACTTGTTTTGAAGAATGATAAGAAAATGTGGGAAGAATGCTTGCCTCATATTTAATTTGCTTATAATCGTTCATTGCATTCTACTACTAAGTTGTGCCCTTTTGAAATTGTGTATGGTTTCCTACCTCGTGCACCTATTGATTTGTTGCCTCTTCCATCTTTGAAGAAGGTTAATTTTGATGCTAAAGAACATGCTGAATTCATTTTTAAAATGCATGAGTTAACTAAGGACAACATTGAGCGTATGAATGCTAAATATAAACTTGCTGGAGATAAGGGTAGAAAACATGTTGTGTTTGCACCTGGAGATCTTGTTTGGTTACATTTGTGTAAGGATAGATTTCCTAATTTGCGCAAATCAAAGCTAATGCCATGTGCTGATGGTCCTTTTAAGGTGTTCGAGAAAATAAATGATAGTGCATATAAACTTGAGCTTCCTGCAGATTTTGGGGTTAGTCCCACTTTTAACATTGCAGATTTGAAGCCTTATTTGGGTGAGGAAGATGAGCTTTCGTCGAGGACGACTTTATTTCAAGAAGGGGAAGATGATGAGGACATCAATACCATTGTTACACCCACAGCCCCCGCTGCTATACATACTGGACCAATTACTAGAGCTCGTGCATGCCAATTGAATTATCAGGTACTTTTGTTTCTTGGTAACGATTCTAATGTTCATTAGAATATGATGCTGCCTAAATTGGATACATTAGTTTTGCTTACAACTGAAGGGCCTAGCTAGGACAAGAAATATGAACCTTGGAGCAAGTTCAAGCATGGAGATGATGGCATGCACAGGGGGAACAAGAAAGGAGTTACAAGTGATGATTCCAGGACTTTGAAGCCACCATAATGAGTGCATGAAGCCTTAGACGAAATATACAAGATGCCACTTCATAAATTTCGCCCGGAGGCTATTCTAGGTGTTGTGTCACCTTATTTTTGGCCCAGGCCCATGTAATTTCGAAATACTTGATTATAGGCAGTTTTTAGAGTCCGTATGTGTGGGGAAACAAGAGTTAGGGTTGGTTTCGGAACCCTCCTCCAAGGGCCACGAAATTCCCCCCTCTCTTCTCCATATATACAGCCCTTAGGGCATCGTTTAGACTTTGGGTTTTGTTTAAATTAAAAGTTCGCCATAGCTGCAACTTCGCGTACTTCATTTGTGTCCAACGACCAGACCAAGACGTCACAAAACCCCACCTTCATTAATAAAGTTTTCCTCTTTTATTCGCAATATCCAGATTGCAATCTCAGTTTCTTGCTTGTTGTTCGTTTGCTCGCAGGAAATAGACCCTCGTGGTCAGGTTGATCGTGCTCCGGCGTGGTCAATAACCCTCGGAAGTTGGTTTAGCGATTGCTAAGGCACGACGTCTTCGCACATTCGTAGTCGGATCGTTAAAGTCGACTCCCACAGAAACGATATCTATCTCATCGAAACATCGCAACACCTTCGCCTCTATCAATTAGAGTTCACACGGTACACGATCAACTAGGGATGATACAAGGGTAGCCGGTCTTCTCCTTGAGGAGGTCTTGATGTTCTTCTCCGCGAGGAGGTCTTGAATCCAAAGGGATCTTCTCCGAAGAGGCCGCGGTCTCTCTCGAGGAGTAGATCCGATGTGGATGAGCAATGCTCTATCTCTCAAATGAGCTAAACCAATGCTAACCCCTGAAAGTAGGATGAGGAGGAGTATATATAGTCTAGGGAGAAGGGGTACACGGGCCTCGGCCCTTCATTGTGCACAGACAGGGGAGGCCGAAAGTCCGGGCGTTGGGCTGGATGTCCAGGCTTTCACGCGAGGCTAGATGTCCGGGCTGAGGAGGCCGGATGTCTGGCTGAGGAAACAACAAAACCCGAGAAAATGAGCTTGCGAACGCCAAAAAGGCATTTGGCCATATTGGCATAGAGATGCTCTTTTCGAAGAGTTTGCCAAACGGTTCAGACATGGGTGACATGCTCTTAGAGAGACTTGCTAAAAACAAGGATATCATCAAGTAGACCACAACAAACACACCAAAGTAAGGGCGAAAAACATGATTCATAAGACGCATAAAAGTACCCGGTGCTTCCGAGACCCATAAGAATGACTAACCACTCATACAAGCCAAACTTGGTTTTGAAAGAGGTTTTCCATTCATCACCCTCTTGTATGCGGATTTGATAGTAACTACTCTTAAGATCAATTTTTGAAAAGATAGTGGCACCGCTAAGTTCATCAAGCATATCATCAAGGCGTGGAATGGGATACCTATAACGAACGGTGATAGCATTGATAGGTCTACAATCGGAGCACATGCGAAAGCTACCGTCTAGTTTTGGCAAAAGAATGACTGGGACGACACAAGGGCTCAAACTTTCAAGCACATGTCCATGGTCTATGAGATGCTTTACTTGCCTTTGTATTTCTCTGGTTTCTTCGGGGTTGACGTGGTAGGGAGCTTTGTTCGGAAGTGGTGCTCCGGGGATGAGGTCGATGCGGTGCTCAATGCCTCGTAGTGGAGGTAGTCCCGGAGGTAGCTCGTTGAGGAAAACATCATGAAATTCCTGCAAAAGAGAAGACAATACTAGAGGAAGAGTGTGAGAAGTGTTAGCTTGTGGTTCATTGTCCTTGCACAAAAGGACGTAGTGTAGGACACTAGATGGGTTCTCAAACACTCCTCTTATCTCACTTTTCGTGGCAAATAGGACTAAGTTCTTCTTTTCGCTCATCGTTGAGGTGCTCGATTCGGGCTTGTGGCGCTCACTCTCTTTTTGGTGCCTCACTCTCTCACTATTGTCTCCACGATTGGTGGCTTGCTTGTCGGCGACAACATGGCTTGGGGACATGGGACGAAGTACGTCCTCCTTGCCCTTCATTTTGAAGATGTAGTGATGGGGAGCATACCATGATCTTCCCCATGGACGCACCTACACCTCCAACGACACCACTTGGACCAATGACAAGAGCCCGAGCCAAGGCTATTGAAGATAAGGTGAACTCACTCCTCTCCGAACTTCCACTATCTATGCATGAGACATGGCTACTACCTAACTCCAAGTTGTTGTGCATGATTAGGTACCAAGAGGACCCTCCCGAAGATGCACATGAAGATGTACAAGTCCCCAAGTTCACGGATGAAGAGAACCATTGGAAGGAGTCAAGTACACCTCCCAGGCCCCGGACATCCGGCCACGACCCCGGACGTCCGGCCCCTAGAGCTGCTCCCACCACAGCCGCGCAGCCGCCAGAAGCTACAGGCCCCGGACATCCGGCCTCGGCAGCCCGGACATCCGACCTTTCCCGAGCCCCCAGATATCCAGACCCCAGCCCGGAAATCCCGACCTCTCCGAACCCGAGAGCAACAAAGCCCACCGCTCCAGCCCAAACATCCGGCCTCCTCAGCCCGGACATCCAGCATCGCGTGAAAGCCCGGACATCTGGCCCGATGCCCGGATGTCCGGCCTCCCCTGTCTGCGCACAGTGAAGGGCCGAGGCCCATGTACCCCTTCTGCCCCTAGACTATATATACTCCACCTCGTCCAACTTTCTAGGGTTAGAAAAGGATTAGCTCATAATTTGTGTGAGAGCTTTGCTCATCCACTTGGATACCTTCTCCACGGAGATTCGAGCCTCCACCGGAGAAGATCCCCCAAGAGGATTCAAGACCCCTTTTAGTGAAGAACTCAAGACCTCCTCATGGAGAAGACCGGCTACCCTTGTATCGTCCTTAGTTGTCTGTGCATTGTGTATCTTTCCTTATGTACTCGAGGATCTAGCACATGTGTGACTTATTCGTGTTGGTTTAGTGTTTCCTCTTGTGTTTCCCCTTGTGTTTTCCCTCTTTTCCCTCTCGTGTTCCTCATGGAGAAGACCGGCTACCCTTGTATCGTCCTTAGTTGTCTGTGCATTGTGTATCTTTCCTTATGTACTCGAGGATCTAGCACATGTGTGACTTATTCGTGTTGGTTTAGTGTTTCCTCTTGTGTTTCCCCTTGTGTTTTCCCTCTTTTCCCTCTCGTGTTCCTCATGGAGAAGACCGGCTACCCTTGTATCGTCCTTAGTTGTCTGTGCATTGTGTATCTTTCCTTATGTACTCGAGGATCTAGCACATGTGTGACTTATTCGTGTTGGTTTAGTGTTTCCTCTTGTGTTTCCCCTTGTGTTTTCCCTCTTTTCCCTCTCGTGTTCCTCGTGTTCTTCGCGGGATCCGCTCCTTTTGTGAAAGATCGATCGATTAGGGTTCTACCCTACATCATCTTGGTATCAAGAGCCACGTTCATCACGATTTCGGAGCCTCCCCGTTGTGTTGCTAGCCTTGTTTTTGTCGATTTTGTCCCTAATTTGAAAATTTCCCCACAAAAATAGCCCCAAATGTTTTTTGTGATTTGTTTGTGTGATGAAGTTTTGTTGGATTTGATCCATGAATTTCGTGTGTTGCAGGTAGATCTAGCTTTCCATCCACTTTTCCCCAATTTCCATCCACAAATTTCACCGAACTTTGCCCGGATTTGACCTCTCCTCGCGTAGACCTTCGAATCCATCCATGGATCCAGAGCCCGGACATCTGGCCCGACAAGCCCGGACATCCCGCGCCCCGGACATCCGGCCTCTGGCAGCACCACTTCCCCTCCGCCACCCGTTTTCCGTCCATTTTTCGTCAAATTTTGTTCCGGTGCCCACATATACTTCCGCATACCTCCACTACTTCCGCATAGCTCCACCATATACCACATACACAACCACCCCTTACCAACTCCAACTCCGACAATTTTGGTCCAATTTTGCTTTGAGAATTTGAGTTGCGGTACCGTGTCCTATTTGTGTTTCGGCTATTTAGGTACAGTTCGACATCAACATCACCGTCGCTCATCTTCACCACGGATGTGTCATCAACAACGAGCACCTCGACGACATCTTGGTTTTCATGCCACCATTTTGACACCATACCATAAGCAAGAAACGGTAACCTCATCTTGGTATTGGACATATCACTCTTGCCATTACATTTATAGCCATCACAGCCTTACTCCTTTGCGTTGCTTACCCATCGAGACTAGCCATTGAGTATTGCCGGCAACGAGACTTGTGCACTTTAGTGATCATACTTCCCATAGCATACATACATCATTGTTGCATATATTGGTATCATCTCTTGTGTCACAATGTTGTCATTGCATACACAATTGCTATCTTGGTTCATCAAACATTGCATGAGAAAAGAGCTCGAACATCAAAGAGCCAAACAAGCTTTTAATAAAAAAGGAAACATAAGCAAAGAGCTTTTAAGCAAGCACCATAGCATCATACAACATTAAGATTGTCATACTCGATCATCTTGGATCATCGCATAGAAACACCTTGCATAGAGCATACTTGATGTGGAGCATCCTATGGACATCACCATGTCAAGAGTCCGTTTGGCAAGTGACACATTCGACATCCACTTCACATACACAAAGGTGAATCATCTCCTTTACGCATGTTCACTTAACCCCTTCGAGGATGGTATACTACTTGACACTCCACTCGTGTGCATGCATAGGAATTGTCGGAACGCTACGGACGATGACGACGAGTGCGAGCGCAAGTGTACAACTACACCATCCACGAGGGAAGTGTGGAAACGAAGGCGCAAGAAGAAGAGCTGCCAAAGAAGCTCCAGCGAGTGGACGTCCGGACGACACCGGACGACCGGTCCCTCCGAGCGAGCGGACGTCCGGCCCCCACCGGACAACCGGTACATCTACACCCGAGCCAAGTCAGTGGAAGACCGACGACACCGGACGACCGAGACCGAACGACCGCCAGCTATCGGACGTCGGTGCCACCTCAACCCAGCCAAAGTGAGCGGAAGTCCGGCGACTACCGGCCGCCCGGCGACTACCGGCCGTCCGGAAGCCCACGAGCCACCGGACGACTGGTCCCCAGCAGACGTCCTGTACCTGTCTGAGTACAGAGATCGGGCTTGAGGCCCATGTATCCCTGTAGGATCGAAAGTATGTCTAGAGGGGGGTGATTAGACTACTTGACCAAATAAAAATCTATCATTTTCCCAATTTTAGTTCTTGGCAGATTTTTGCAACTTTGAACAAGTCAAGCGATCTTAACACAATTCAAGAAAGCATGCAAAGAGTATATGAGCAGCGGAAAGTAAAGCATGCAACTTGCAAGAATGTAAAGGGAAGGTTTTGGAGGATTCAAATGCAATTGGAGACACGGATGTTTTTGTCGTGGTTCCGATAGGTGGTGCTATCGTACATGCACGTTGATGGAGACTTCAACCCACGAAGGGTAACGGTTGCGCGAGTCCATGGAGGGCTCCACCAACGAAGGGTCCACGAAGAAGCAACCTTGTCTATCCCACCATGGCCATCGCCCACGAATGACTTGCCTCACTAGCGGTAGATCTTCACGAAGTAGGCGATCCCCTTGCCCTTACAAACTCATTGGTTCAACTCCACAATCTTGTCGGAGGCTCCCAAGTGACACCTAGCCAATCTAAGAGACACCACTCTCCAAGAAGTAACAAATGGTGTGTTGATGATGAACTCCTTGGTCTTGTGCTTCAAATGATAGTCTCCCGAACACTCAACTCTCTCTCACAGGATATGGATTTGGTGGAAAGAAGATTTGAGTGGAAAGCAACTTGGGGAAGGCTAGAGATCAAGATTCATATGGTAGGAATGGAATATCTTGGTCTCAACACAAGTGTAGGTGGTTCTCTCTCAGAAAATATAGGTTGGAAGTGTAGGTTTGTTCTGATGGCTCTCTCCACAAATGAAGAGGAGGTGGAGGGGTATATATAGCCTCCACACAAAATCTAACCGTTACATATAACTTTCCAAACTCGGTGGGACCGAATGGTTAAACTCGGTCAGACCGATTTAGCAAAGATAGTGACCGTTAGGGTTTTCGGTGGGACCGACATGCAACTAGGTAGGACCGATATGATTAGGGTTGGGGCATAACGTAATCTCAGTGAGACCGATTACACAAACTCGGTTAGACCGCTTTTGGCAATAAGCTAACCAGAGAATTGGTTAGGTAAACTCGGTGTGACCGATCGCTCGTTTCGGTGAGACCGAAACATTACGAAGGGAAAACAGAGAGTTTACATTGCAATCTCGGTGGGACCGATCGCTCATCTCAGTGAGACTGAAATGTTACGAAGGGCAACAGAGTGATTACAACCCCATCTCGGTGAGACCGAGATCCCTATCGGTGAGACCGATTTGCCTAGGGTTTATGGCAGTGGCTATGACATTTCAAACTCGGTGGCGCCAGATAGAAAGAATCAGTGGGGCCGAGTTTGACTTTTCGTTTAGGTCATATGTGGATGTGAGAAAGTAGTTGAGGGTTTTGGAGCATATCACTAAGCATTTTGAGCAAGAACCTCATTAAGCAACACCTCATCCCTCCTTGATAGTATTGGCTTTCCCTATAGACTCAATGTGATCTTGGATCACTAAAATAGAAAATGTAGAGTCTTGAGCTTTGAGCTTAAGCCAATCCTTTGTCCTTAGCATTTTGAGGGGTCCACTTTTCTCATCCATGCCATGCCAATCATTGAGCTTTCCTGAGATATTAATCTTGAAATAGCATTAGCTCAATGAGCTATATGTTGTTAGGAATTACCAAAACCACCTAGGGATAGTTGCACTTTCAGTCTCCCCCTTTTTGGTAATTGATGACAAGATATAGATCAAAGCTTCAACAAATGATAATAAGAGTGAAAAACATTGTCGCTTTGAGAAGTATGTGAAAAGCAAGAGCTCTCCCTAAATTTGTGCATAGTTTAAGATTTGCTTTGGACTGCAAATGCATAAAGAGTTAGGATCATGGGTTACTCTTCCATGTCACATACATCTTGATGGAGAGCTCAAAATGATAATAATTAAAATACAAGCACTCATCACCAAGCAAAGTGAATGATCATATGGAATATAAAAAAAGGATAATGTCATCCAACAAGCATTAAGGTAGCATATGATCAAACACATGATCATCTAAGCAAGCACAAAGTATAAAGTATCTCAACCAAGCAAATAAATGAAGTTTAACCACCAAACAAAAAGAGAGAATAAAAAGCAATGCTCTCTCTCGAAGCCTATGATCTATACATTTTCTCCCCCTTTGGCAACAAGTTACCAAAAAGTTCATAAAAATGCATAGTGCTAGATTGACACTCAGGCTTGGTCTTCAGGTGGTGGTGTAGACAGAACTCCAAGAACGAAGGCATCAGTCGATGTAGATAGAGCTGGTGGAGTAGGTGCTGGAGCCGGTGGCACTGAAGCTGTAGCTGGTGCAGATGAAGTAGCTCTGGTGTCTGGAATAGGCACTGCAGCAGACCTTTGACCTCTGGGCACTCTAGCAAAAGCATCAGCAGTTGTCATGCCCTTCTTCTCCTGCACTTCATCTTGAAGTTTCTCAACGACTGACTACATCTCAGTGACCTTCACATCTAGGTCATAGAACTTCGGCTCCATGATCCTCTCCAAGCTCTCCTGGTTTTGAGTCAGGGTAGCCAATCCCTTCTCAATCCTCAGGGTGGAGGAAATCAAGTAGCCAAGTTGATCTTGCTTGCTCTTCAGAAGATACTGAGATGCTTCTTCAGTAGTTGGCATCCTTGCAGCCTTTTCATCCTTTGCCTTCTCCTTCTTAGCTTGTGCGTGCAGAGAAGATGGTTCATTTTCATCCATCACCACAGTGTTGTCCTCAAAGTCTGGGTAGATGGGCAGGTGCTCCTTATCCAGCAGATATGTGCCAGTGCCCATCTTGGAGTTGATCAGCTCCTGGATCTATGGGGCATACCCACAACTCCTCTTCTGATCTGCAGCTGTCCTCTTTATGGGTTCCACTATTAGGCTCATGACTTTGAACTTATGTGGGACATCAAAGATGTGAAGCAAGTTAATTGCATGGCCTCTAATCATCTTGTGATCACCTGACTTTGGCAAGAGAGTGTGCCTGAGGATCCAGTTGATAGTTGGCAAGCCCGACAGAAGGTAATGTACAGATCCAAACTTGTGTGTCTCAAGCGCAACATCTGGGATCTCCTTGTACATGTGTGCCATGGTGTCGTGATTCTTCTTCTTCTTTGCATAGACATCCAAGTCATCTTCACTCTCTTTTGGGGCATTGATCAACTTAGCCCATTCTGCAACTGTGGACTGGTACCTAGTACCTTCAGACATCCAGACAATCCTTCCATCTGGGTAGAAGTGAGCTGTGGAGTAGAACTGCATGATGAGCTCATCATTCCATTTTGTGAGCTTCTGAGCCACAAACCCATCAACTCCACACGCCTTGAAGTTGTCATATACACCAGGGAAGTGATCCTCATTTTCCTCAATGAATGACCAATCGACCCATCTCATGTCACACACTATGGGCTTCTTGTCAAGCAAGATGGTCTCATAGAAGTCCTGTTGTTCCTTTGTATGGAACTTGTAGTCCACAGCAGTCCTTCTCTTGGTGGCATATGGATCAGACTCTCTCCATAGCCTTAGAGCAGAGCCCTTCCTGAATTTCATGTTCTCTGCAACTGGATGAGCATCATTGTGATCTGGAATTTTTGGCTTTAATTTCCTCAAGACAACAAAATCATCTTCTTCTTCCATTGCAGCTTCAGGCGTTGGGGCCTTGTTCTTCTCTGCTGCTGGGATGTTCCTAGTGTTCCTCTTGGGTGTAGTTTTGGGTTTTGGAGCAGCTGGCTTAGGAGTTCCTTTGGGCTTAGATGGAGCAGCCCCTGATCTTATGCCATCTCCCATAAGCTTTTAAGCTTTGGGTGCTGGTGCTGCATCCTCTTCCTCTTCCTCTTCTTCAGAGTCTTGCATGATTGAAGATCTCCCAAGCACTCTGGCAGTGGTCTTCTTGACCCTTTCCTTCCTTTTCTTTTCTGCCAAAACCTGCTCTTTGGGTGGAGATCCCAGAGTCTCTTGAGTAGATGTTCTGGCTTTAGACATCGGAGCTCTCTTGGCAGGAACCTTTTGCTTCATCCCTGGCTTGCTGGCAGCAGCTATGCCATATTCCTTTTTGAGCACTTTCCTCTTTGAGGTGGTTTCTTCTTCCTCAGCCACATAGTCCTCATCCTCTGACTCTGAGGTTCTTTTCTTGCTGGCCCTTGTGGCAGCCTTTGGCAGATTGCTGGGTGTGCTCCTGCTTCCATCATCTGTGCTGCTAGAGGGACTAGTGCCCTCACTCATATGAACCTGTTCCTCAGACTTGTTCTGACTGTCACTCTAATCTAATATGATGCAAACTCTGACAGCAGATCCTGTGAATAGATTATAGATGAGGTAGAGTGGATGAGCATCACAGAGTACAGAGGTTTTTGCAAAAGAATGGGTTAAAAACTTAGTTTTAGTTTTCCATAGAAAGCATTTCGGATCTACCGATTTGCAAACTAGGTGATACCGAAGCAGCTTTTGGAACCTAAACTAGTGAACTCGGTCAGACTGAGTCATAGTTCGGTGGCACCGAGACTGCTAGGGTTTCACAAAGTGCTGAACTCAGTCACACCGATTTGCAATTCTCGGTCAGACCGAGAATCACATGTGCAATGACCTGTGCCAAATTAGTGGAACCGATTTCATCAACTCGGTCGGTCCGAGATGGTTTCGGCGGAAACCTAACCCTAAATTTTCAATTCACGACTAAACTACGGAGTGTTTTCGATGGATAGAATGATCTCAATCGTGGCAAGATGCATGGCAAAGCAATGTGCTGAGGAATTGGAGTTAGAATAGCACAAAGTTCAAGTCCATACTCTAGTTCGGCGATGAACTTGCTACGGCGGCAATGGCGGAGATGGTCCCGTTGATGGCAGCGGAGACCAGCGACAGGAGGCGGCTGGCGACGAGGAGGATGATCCGGAGACCCAGGGAGGCAGAGCAGGCTAAGCACGGGCGAGGAGGTTCGGAAAGTTTTCCAAAATTTGACCCGTGGATATATATAGCCTGACCTTGTCGGTGTGACTGAGTGGAACAACTCGGTGGCACCGAGATTCATAACTGCAAGCAGTTACTGAAACTCGGTGTGACCGAAAAGTTCAAATCGGTTGCACCAAGATTGAAAAACTAGATCGACTTAGTGATCTCGGTATGACCGAAATGGCTGAATCGGTAAGACCAAAACACACAAAGAAGTTTTCGTAGTTTAAGTCTATGACGAATCGGGGACTCCGAGTGCTCCTCACATAGAGTGGTTCAAATCTGACTTGATCAAACTTTGTGATGCAGGATGAATAGAGTTTGAGAGGAGAAAAGCATAGATAGCTAGAGAAGGTTCTTAGGCATTCTTGTCCATCCACTTGGCCAAAAGAAAAGGAAACCAATCAATCAAAACAACAAGTGGATGTCCTCGAATGAGTAAATTATGCAACCAACATGCTCACACAATAAAATGACAAATCAAATATGTGGCAAAGCATGCACAAACAATTCTAGAATCTATCAAGCAATTGGTGATGACTATGTCATTTATATATGAGTATATTGACTTAGGAGTCAAATGAGAACATTTGATCATAGGTCATACTCATCTTTTAAGCATAAGTGGGGTTACCACTTTTACATAAAGAGTTGTTGTGTTCACACCATTAGAGTTGCTTTACCTCAATTCTTAGAGTAAAGCTCCCCCTAGATGTGATATCCCCCCTAAGAGAGATGAACTAACCTTGGGTTTTGTCGATGATGACTTCATGTAGGTGTTGAAGATGTGGATACTCTAAGTTGATGTAGATAATTCAGAGATATCCTTTGGAGTGAGTTGCACTTTCAATACCTACACGGGTTAGTCCCACAAGGAACAAACAAGGATATCCATAGACATAGAGTGATGCACACACAAGATGATGTCTATGAGAGCATTAGGTTACCTTGTCCCTTGTCTTACCAACAAGAGGGTTTGTGACTCCTTGAACTAGTGCAAGATGTGGAAGTTGATTGCACTTGTTCCTGCCAAAATGATAAGAGTGAAGTATGTTGGCGGAGTCACCCTCAAGAACTCTCTAGTTCTTCTTCTTCGGGATCCACACCATCTTGATGGGAATCGTCGGAGTTGTATTTGTACTTGATGAAGTGGAACTTGATGTAGTCTTGGGAACCCACTTGACCAAGGCCTTAGGAACTTATTCAAATGCATCAATTTCCTCTTGAAGCTTGTCCTTGCCTTTTTGCTAGTGGTCTTGTGGTGGAAGATCATCTTGAGCTTGTCTCCCTTTGAAAGAAGTAGGGTCATACTTCTCTTGTTTAGGAACAAACTTCATCTTGGGTTATTGATCTTCTTCCCACTCAAGTCCATTGGCATTGAACTTTCGTTCAAAACCAATACCTTGATTCTTCTGGTGCCTTCCTTGCTTGCGTACAATTTCCTCGAATTGCTTACTCCCGGCAAGGCTCTTGTAAACACCTTTCTCTATGAATCCCTTCAATAAGATATTTTCTTGCTCAAGTGTAACTTGACTAAGAGAATCATTAGTGGAATCAAGAGAACTACTAGAAGAAACAACATTGGATTTAGCATGATTATCGTTACTACTAGAGGAAGAATCCTTCTTGTTCTTGTTACTAGACTTGACTTGAGGCATGTAAGTGGATAAGAGTAAACGCTTGGCAATGTAAGAACTTTTCTTGCGAAGATCATCATTGATTGCCTTTAAGAACTCATGATCTTGCTCAAGATTGAGCTTCTCAAAACGTAATTTCTCATGATTCCTTAGAAGTTCTCGATGATCTCCTAAGATAGTTTCATGAGCTAACTTAAGAGTGTTTAGTTCTTTAGTTAGAGATTCAATATTCTTCTTATCATTGTCATTCGTTTCATCTTGGTTAGCATGATTAATTGACGTTTCATCATAGTATTCATCACTTGAGTTGTCAACAAGTAAATCATCATCACCTAACAAGTCATCTTCATCACTATTTAAATCAACAAACTCGGGGTGTGATACCTTTGGACCTTTGGCCATGAAGCATCTTCCAATTCCTTCATTTGGTGAATCAAATATGTCGTAGGAGTTGGTTGACACAAGTGCTAGACCGGCAACACCTTCATCTTGAGTTTATTCGGAGGCGGAGTGATAGCTTCTCTTGGAGTGACTATCAGAATCGGAGCCGGATACCCATTCACCAGCATGAGCTTGCTGTCTTCGTTTTGTGTTTCTCCTTGATAACTTGTCCTTCCTTTCCGAATCCTTGCTTC
Source organism: Triticum urartu (assembly GCF_003073215.2). NCBI lineage: Eukaryota > Viridiplantae > Streptophyta > Magnoliopsida > Poales > Poaceae > Triticum > Triticum urartu. The sequence continues at coordinate 214,820,690 of NC_053023.1, read as the reverse complement.
TCCGAGAGGGTCTTCATTCATAATGATCATCCCTACTCCTTCTCTCCCTCGATGGTGATTCTTCCCTTCTACTTCTTCTTTTGGGAGAATCTTCTCTTCTCTTATGGGGAGCCGTACACTCATTGGAGTAGTGTCTGGGTCTTCCAGAATTGTAGCAGTTTCGCTCTTGACTAGAAGATCTTTTGTCATTGTAGGACCTTGACTTGGAACTTCTCTCTTTGCTTCTATTCTTGTAGAACTTGTTGAAGTTCTTCACCATTAGGCTCAATTCTTCATTGAAGGTTTGTTTCTGACTTGATGATGTGGGAGCTTCACATGAGGCTTTGTAAGCACCACTTGACTTGTTATGGAGCTCCTCCTTATCCTTGAGTGACATCTCATGAGCAACAATTCTTCCAATGACTTCCGTTGGCTTGAGATCTTTGTAATTTGGCATCATTTGGATCAATGTGCATACGGTATCGTATTTTCCATCCAAGGCTCTTAAGATCTTCTTGATGATGAATTTGTTGGTCATCTCTTCACTTCCTAAGCCGGCAATCTCATTTGTGATAAGAGCAAGCCTAGAGTACATTTCAGCGACACCTTCACCATCCTTCATTTTGAACTTCTCAAGTTGACTTTGAAGCACATCCAACTTGGATTCCTTGACGGAGTCAGTACCTTCGTGCATATCAATCAAAGTATCCCAAATTTCCTTTGCATTCTCAAGACGGCTGATTTTGTTGAATTCTTTGGGGCACAATCCGTTGAAGAGGATATCACAAGCTTGAGCATTATATTGCAGCATCTTCAACTCTTCCGCGGTAGCTTCATGATTCGGTTCTCTCCCATCATAGAATTCACCTTGCAAGCCAACACACACAATAGCCCAAACGGCGGGGTTATGTCCAAGAATATGCATTTTCATCTTATGCTTCCAATTAGCAAAATTAGTACCATCAAAGTAAGGACCTCTATGGTGATAATTTCCCTCGCTAGACGCCATACTCTCCTAGGTTGTGAAACCAAGGCTATGACTTCCAAAATCTATGAAAATCAACGCAAATGGAGACCAATGCTCTGATACCACTTGTAGGATCAAAAGTATGTCTAGAGGGGGGTGATTAGACTACTTGACCAAATAAAAATCTAGCCTTTTCCCAATTTTAGTTCTTGGCAGATTTTAGCAACTTTGAAGAAGTCAAGCAATATTAACACAATTCAAGCAAGCATGCAAAGAGTATATGAGCAGCGGAAAGTAAAGCATGCAACTTGCAAGAATGTAGAGGGAAGGGTTTGGAGGATTCAAACGCAATTGGAGACACGGATGTTTTTGTCGTGGTTCCGATAGGTGGTGCTATCGTACATCCATGTTGATGGAGACTTCAACCCACGAAGGGTAACGGTTGCGCGAGTCCACGGAGGGCTCCACCCACGAAGGGTCCACGAAGAAGCAACCTTGTATGTCCCACCATGGCCATCTCCCACGAAGGACTTGCCTCACTACCGGTAGATCTTCACGAAGTAGGCGATCCCCTTGCCCTTACAAACTCCTTGGTTCAACTCCACAATCTTGTCGGAGGCTCCCAAGTGACACCTAGCCAATCTAGGAGACACCACTCTCCAAGAAGTAACAAATGGTGTGTTGATGATGAACTCCTTGCTGTTGTGCTTCAAATGATAGTCTCCCCAACACTCAACTCTCTCTCACAAGATATGGATTTGGTGGAAAGAATATTTGAGTGGAAAGAAACTTGGGGAAGGCTAGAGATCAAGATTCATATGATAGGAATGGAATATCTTGGTCGCAACACAAGTGTAGGTGGTTCTCTCTCAGAAAATATAGGTTGGAAGTGTAGGTTTGTTCTGATGTCTCTCCCCACAAATGAAGAGGAGGTGGAGGGGTATATATAGCCTCCACACAAAATCTAACCATTACATATAACTTTCCAAACTCGGTCGGACCGATTTAGCAAAGCTAGTGACCGTTAGGGTTTTTGGTGGGACCGACATGCAACTCGATAGGACCGATATGATTAGGGTTAGGGCATAACGTAATCTCGGTGAGACCGATTACACAAACTCGGTGAGACAGATTTTGGTAATAAGCTAACCAGACAGTTGGTCAGGTAAACTCGGTGGGACCGATCGCTCATTTTGGTGAGACCGAAACATTACGAAGGGAAAACAGAGAGTTTACATTGCAATCTCGGTGGGACCGATCGCTCATCTCAGTGAGACTGAAATGTTACGAAGGGAAACAGAGAGATTACAACCCCATCTCAGTGAGACCGAGATCCCTATCAGTGAGACCGATTTGCCTAGGGTTTGTGGCAGTGGCTATGACATTTGAAACTCGGTGGCGTCGGATAGAACGAATCGGTGGGGCCGAGTTTGAGTTTTGGTTTAGGTCATATGTGGATGTGAGAAAGTAGTTGAGGGTTTTGGAGCATATCACTAAGCATTTTGAGCAAGAACCTCATTAAGCAACACCTCGTCCCTCCTTGATAGTATTGGCTTTTCCTATAGACTCAATGTGATCTTGGATCACTAAAATAGAAAATGTAGAGTCTTGAGCTTTGAGCTTGAGCCAATCCTTTGTCCTTAGCATTTTGAGGGGTCCACTTTTCTCATCCATGCCATGCCAATCATTGAGCTTTCCTGAGATATTAATCTTGAAATAGCAATAGCTCAATGAACTATATGTTGTTAGGAATTACCAAAACCACCTAGGGATAGTTGCACTTTCAATCCCTCTCCCACTTACCCCTTCGTGGACCTAGACTATATATACTCCTCCACCTCCTCCTAGTTAGGGTTAGCAAAGGATTAGCTCATATTTCGTGTGAGAGCTTTGCTCATCCACTTGGTTACCTTCTCCTCAGAGATTCGAGCCTCCTACGGAGAAGATTCCCCAAGTGGATTCAAGACCCCTCTTTAGGGAAGAACATCAAGACCTCCTCATGGAGAAGACCATTACCCTTGTATCATCCTTGGTTGATCGTGTACCATGTGAACCCTATGTATTAGAGGATCTAGCACATGTGTAACTTTTTCTTGTTGGTTTAGTGTTTCTCTTGTGTTTCCCTTGTGATTTCCCTCTTTTTTCCACCTTGTGTTCTTCGTGTTCATCATGCACTACTAGGGAAAAGCCTAGCAGCAGCGCGGGTTTTATGCCTATCAGCAGCGCGGGTACCCGCGCTACCAATAAGGCGCTACAGCTAATAGTTAGTAATAGCGTGGCTTGAACCCGCGCTACTACTAACAAAGTGAGTAGTAGCGTGTGCCACCACGCTACTGTTATTTAGTACCCGCGCCACTACTAACAAAATAGTAGCAGCGTGTCCATACTACCAACGCTACTAGTATCCTAAATACTAGTAGCGCGCAGTCTTTTCCCACCCCACTACTAACTAATTTATAATTAAAAAAAATAAAATCCACCAATTCCATTTTATGCATACAGTTCCCAGTAAACACAACAATAGTGAGCACTGCTCGGCTCCTATTTCATGGTTAACCGGAAACCGAAGGAAATAAATCAGCCAAAAAACGTCATTATGCATCGCAACTCACAAATGACCACTTCAAAGAACATGCAAGTATCTATGTCATTAACAATTGCAAACATAAGTTTCTTTTTACTACAGTTGTTGTATGTAATACCACACAGTTCCTCATTCCGTTCTCACTCGATAATAAGAAAAATGAAAAGAAAAGATAGAGATAATCTGCCGCAATTGCACTTCGGTGTCATGGATTCAGTCTGGCGCTTCAACATCTCATTATCCGGCAGCACTCTGTCGCTATCTTCTACCTATGAATAAAAACAGACCTTGTCAGAGAAGCAAATGTGAAACCTTATTACAACATGTATGCTAAGTCGCTAACCCATAGAGACAGCTAGAAAAAATGTGGAAACTTTCCATGTTGCCGAGTAAGTATATTAACTAGACAAAGTTAGATGACAGTGAAGCTTAAAGCTGCAGTAAGAAATATTAGATATACACATTTTGAAAATCAACCTCAGAAGTGGATACTCTAGTAGACCTGCAAGAGAAGATATGGTAGTAACCAAAATCCTATAAAGATTCGAGGTTAAAGATTATAAATCCAATTTGTCATTAGCATAAAAATATTAGTTCCATGAAGAAGTTTGTCAAGAGATATTTTCTAGTGTTTCTAAGACAGTGACTGAAACATAATGAAAGAAAACACGTTTCTGCATTTTAATTATGGGGAGCTTTAGTTCTAAAATACTGGAACTGTGATTGAATGATCATATATACTATTAGAAAAACAGACCAAAATCCCCGCAGAACAAAACAGACCAAAAAAATTAACTTCCTACTTACAGTGTCAAGAAAATCTTATATGAATGTGTTATAATAAATAATGCTAACCATGAAGTCTTCTTCCATATAACAAAGGAGTGACGAAACCAAAAAAACCTGTAATTCAAGTACGACATGCAGTTAGTTAATTATTTGCATGTCAACAGTTCTAACGTCTAGCTACAGATCTTCAAAGTAAAGATTGTGAACTCTATTAGACATGATTATATCAATTAGACCAAATAGAAAATAATTCAATATGCTGTATATCCATTAAACGAAGTTCAATCTATCTTCTGATTATTAGTGTTTCAGTTAGGTGATTAGTCCTTTTACGGCCGCCGGTTAATAGGTGAGCCATGACTTTTTACAGTAAAAAATGCAAAGGAAATAACAAGTTAGTATTTTTCCAAATCTAATTATATGGCCACATTGATCACACCTTACTAGTGCAAAATGGTTGCCTTTTAAACTATGGAACACAAAGAATCATCATTAGCCGTCAATGCAAATCAGCTTCTCTCCATAGAGAAGAGAAGACGTCTTGGTCTCTTGGATGCATGAAGCACACCGTATATGCTAATCTGATCAGAGCATTTTCTTTTTCAATTTAATCACGCAATGCCAACATCCCCACCCATAGATGTTTTGTTTGTGTACGAATAGTACAATGTTTTCTTTTCAATTTAATGAGCAAAGTTTAAGGTCCATAGGATCCTTTGTATCCTGTGGAACACAGAATTCTACATTGATTGAACAAATTGACATTTCAACATTCCTAGAGGCATTGTTGCAAACACCTTGCGAGCGAGCTCAGAGCGTGCACCTGCTGCATAGACTAGACTAATCTAATCGCAAGCCGTCCTACTAGTAGCAGTTCATCAGAAGGATCCTACTAGTTCATCTACTAAACTTACATAAACTAAATATTACTAGCTCAATCAGAATACTATGGTTTCTACAAAACTGTACTTTTGAGTACTGTGAGGTGTTTGCCTAAACCAACAAAACTGTACTTTTGTAGCACTCATTTGCTCATACAATCATTCAAAATTCAGAAGTAGAAATAGAAGCTTATGCAGTTGCCGATCAACTGTAGCTAATGGACTATAGAATTCACTGCTCCTCACTTGTGATAAATTAGGCTAAAAAATTGCATGTTCAATTTTGCATCAACCGAACTTAAGAGAACGGAGAAACCGGACCTTGGGCTGTAGCTCTTGGCGAGGTATCTCCTGACACCAGGGTTTATCCGCACAATCCTCCGGATTGAGTCATCGGTGTCATTAGCATATCCCACCCACCAACCTACCTGAAAATGAAATTGGCTAGAGTCAAACCCAACAATGCGTGCTGCAGGATGGCATCAAAAGCCCACTTGATGGATTATCTAGTGTTTACAACTTTGGCCATATCTGGAACAGACATGTGTGTATTCTTTTGCATATATAAAGGATCGAACAACAAAGGAATTATCACTAGCCATGGTTTGTTATTACTTATATTAGGACCAGCACCTTACTTATATTACACCTCATGGATAGTTGTTCAGCAAACAGAGACCACGCTTTACATGATGATGTCCCCTTTTTGCTGAGCTTTTACAAAAACAGGTACTCACATTTGACATAATTTCTCATCTTTAGATGCCAATCCCTTTTGCTGGATGTTTATTATATATACAAAACAGCACAATGGTACACACGCAACTGGGACGATCATGTTTAGGTACAAATATAGTTTGCTGGGTATTAAGGAGCACCATGGACTAGAATTCCTAACTGAAGATTCACAAAATCAAGACCAGCATGAAGCTAATTGAGCACTTGGACTGGAACAATGCACTCACACATGGGCGAAAGCTAACGAGGCAAGAGCTTACGGCAAGATGTATGTCCAGAACTGCTTGTCCTTCATGTGGCGTGGGCACAGATCATAGCGGACCTTAGCGAGTTCCTGCAGGGATCACAAATTACAGTTTGAGACCTGAGATCCATCTCTGTCTTGGGCGAAGCGGAGGACGAGATCCGCGGGAGACCTACCTTGGCTCTGGCGAGCACGAGGACGGCGTGCCGCTGCTGCCAGTCCGAGAGCTCGGCTGCCGACTCCGGGGATCCTCCTGCGACAAAGCATAGCACCGTCAGTAATCGAGAGGGAACTAGCAGGGGAGCGGAATCGAGAAGGGAGGAAGGAGGGGGTGCCTTGGTGGAGCTGGTGGGGAAGGACTTGAAGGCGTCGGGGGAGAGTGTCCGGAGGAAGTCGAGGAGCTGCAGCGTGACGCCGAGCTCCTCCGCGTCCTCCTCCTTCCCCTCCGCGCCGGAGGGTTTGCTTGGGCCGGTTCCGCCACTGCCGCTGCCGCCGGCTCGGCAGCAGAACGGCCATGGGAACGAGGAGAAGGCCATCGGCAGGCAGGTGGGCTGGGATGGGATGCGGCCGGCGACGGGGATATGATGGATACGAGATTCGTCGGCGAGCTCGCTGGACTTGGGGGGGAGGGGAGGGTAGCGGCGCGAGACGGGGAGCGGCGGCCACGCGGCCGCCGGTGTGGCGCACGTAGCGGGGGATGGAGGCGGAGTAGCGCGGGTGTCTGACCTGCGCTATGGCTATCCACGTAGTAGTAGCGTAGGTTTTACAACCCGCGCTACTACTACGGCTGGTCCCGGGAGGCACGGTGGAAATAACTTAGTAGTAGCGAGGGGTAAAAACCCACGCTACTACTATCAGGTTATTAGTAGCGCGGTTTTCTCAAGCTCGCTACTGCTAATTAGTAGTAGCGTTTGTTTTTAAACCGCGCTGTTGCTAAGATTCTGTGTATAAGGTTTTCCCTAGTAGTGATGGGATCCGCTGCTATCGTGAAATATTGGCCCCTAGGGTTCCTACCCTACATCATCTTGGTATCATGAGCCAGGTTGATCACGATTTCGAAGCCTAACCTCTTCATTTTCTAGCCTAATTTTGTTGTGTTCTTCCCCATTTTTGAAAATCCCCACCAAAAAATAGCCCCAATTTTTTTTGTGATTTGTTGGTTTGATGAAGTTTTGTTGGATTTGATCCATAGATTTGCTTGGTTTCAAGTGGATCTAGCATCTCCCCAAGTTTCCCCATCTTTCACCCACAAAATCTCATCAATTTTGACCCAAAATCCCCAAATTCCGCCCAAAATCGCGCCCCGGATCTCAAATCCCGAGTTGATCCAGACCCACCGGATGACCGTCACTTTACCGGACGTCCGGAGCTGCGGGAATCACCGGACGTCCGACCATACCGGACGACCGGAACCCCTAACTCGAGCTGTAATTAGCAGATTTCCGACCCGACCGGACATTCGGCGACCGGACATCCATTTTTTCCGAACGTCCGCTGCCTGTAGATATCAACTTCGCTCAAATTTTGTTTCGGCCATAACTAATTCATCTGGAGTCTGATTTTCGCATTCTTTAGCTCATTGAAATTCTCTTGACATCCTCCTTCCCACAAAAATACCACTAACATCATTTGACTCCATCAAATCTTTGGAACTTTGGCATCTTTGCCTAGGGCTTACACCACATCATCCGCTACACCTCCACTGACTTCCGCGACCTAACCAATTTTGTTCCCCTTCGCATTAGTTGTTGCTTGAGGAGTGATTTGAGTCTCCTAAGGTGTCTAGGCTACTTAGGGAAGGTTGCTTCTTCATCAACCACCACCACTTCCGCATAGGCTTGCCCCCCATACACTTCCACCACCCAACATAATCAAATTTTGTTTGACTTTGTTTGTGTTGTGAGTTGTGTCTCCTATGGTTTTTAGGCTACTTAGGGACCGTTCTCTTAACTCCGACACCGTGTATAGTCCACCACCTTACCCTCCACTTCCGCATTGCATACTCCACAACCCATCATTGCATTTCCGCAATCTCATTGAGCTTCCGCAACCACCACCGCATTCCCACTACCATTTGACATTTGAGATTTTGAGTTCGCGGTTTTTCCGTTTCCTAAGGTGTTTCGGCTACTTAGGGACGAGTCTCCATCATCTTGGTATCTCCATCAAGATCACCGCCATTCATCATTGACACGAACGTTAACCTCCATATCATCTTGGTATCGTGGTATCCCTCCATTGTATATTCCCTTGCCATTGCATTGTTAACCCCTAGCCCATTTTGCGTCACTTGCCTATCGGGACTAGCCATTTTAGTATTGTCGGCAACGTTACTTGTGCACATTAGTGATCTACACCATACATTGCATACAAACCATACTATATCGGTATCATATCATCCTTTGTGCCACAAGTTTGTTCCCGCACATATACAATTGCTATCTTGGTTTGTGCATTGTGCAAAAGTCGCCAAAAGATAAGCTTTTAAGCAAAGAAAAAGAGAGAGCAAAGAAGCTTGTAAGAAAGTGACATAGCATCATACCACATTGGACATAAGATTGTCATATCCGATCATCTTGGATCATACCACCGGAACATCGTACATAGCATACTTGGGATAGAAAGTTCATACATTTTGCATCTTATAGGTTGTGCACAAGTGTCGTATCCGCCTATAGAGAAATCGTGCTAGAGTCTATCTTGAGTTGTGCAACACGAGCGTTTTCCGTGGATTTTACATTTTGTGCTCATTCCTTGGTTGCACGACCCCATTTATCTATCCATGTGTGTGTTTCCATATGCGACATATTTCTATTGGTCTATTTGTTTCACTTGCGAATTTGTGAATATTTTTCAACATTATCGACTCTTGCTAACATTTTACATCACATTTTTGTGCCACTATCCTCACCAAGCTCGACCATAAGCCTTATTTGTGTAGGTGTGAGAAACCGACAAGAATTGGTACCAATTGTACTATTTCCTTGTTACATCAATGAGTGATCATTGATCCATCTTCAACGTCGGTCAAGGTACATTTGGTATAGTTATTCTCCTTTCTCCACTCATATTTGCTCGAGTCTTGTGATTGATAGACAAGGCATTTCATCTTCGGTCTACAACAACAACGATGAGTTCGATGCCACGAACAACTCCAACTACGCCAAGATGCAAGCTCAAATGGAGGAGATCAAAGCCCTCATCAAGTCCTACAAGCGGTCTTCCTCATCTTTGAGAAGACGCTCAAGAGAACATGTCTCTGAGCTACCATCTCCGGCAAGGTCACATCGGCATCGACACCATCACCACCACCAACGTGAAGGTCAAGAGCTCAACACCAACAACCACTCAATGACTTCACCATCTCCGTTGGCATATTGGCCAAGCGACTTCAAGGCATCTTCGCCTTCAGATATACGGCATCTTCGCCCACAAGAACCTCAAGAGAAGCTCCCCAAGCTCAAGTCCGCGACTTCCACGAGCTAATACGACCTCGACATCGACCACACGATTCCTTTCTATGGGACTCAATAACCCGAGGAGTATCTCGAGTGGGAGTGTTTGATGGAGGACTACCTCAAGCTACATCAAGTTCCTCCCGAATATCAAGTGAAGTGCGCCACAAGGAACTTCCATGACTACGTATCCACATGGTGGCTTCACGCACCTTCGGAGACCTATGACATGAGTTGGCCCAAGACAAAGAGAGCTTTGCGGCGAGAGTTCGTGCCTCCAACCTACATGGAACAACTTCAATGTCAATTGGAGAACACCATCGAAGGATCCAAGTCCATCGATGAGTACTTCAAGGAGATGAAGATTGCCTTGCGACGAACCGGCGTGGATGACCCCATTTCAATGAAGTTCCACTTCATGATGCGATTGCACAACGACATCGCCAAGACTCTCTTCCTCGAGAACTACAAGTCCCTCGATGAATACTACAATGGTGCTCTCAAGGCGGAACAATAACCCATGAAGGCCAAGGCTTCTCCACCCGAAGCACACTTGTCGAAGACCAAACTCCAAGAAGGCGGGCATGAGGATAGTACCACCAAGATGTCCAAGCCCAACGAGCTCCAAGACGATGCTCCCAAGTTCGACTTCATCGCCATCCCTCTTTGTGGCATTGATGATGCCGAGTCTACTTTGACTCTTTTTTCAAGATGGTGCGGCGACGACTACGACTACAGAGACCATCAAGGACCAAGCTTTGGAGGCGAGCGACATTGTGATGAGCAAGGATGATGCTTCCATCTTAGGAGGCAAGAGTGATGATGTGCCATCTTCGGCTTTCATCCACAGCGACGGCGATGAGACGGTTGAGCATAGGACTTTCCCTTCGACCACGGCGACGTATGATGACTTGAGTGACTTTTGCCACCATATTGAGAGTGAGAGTGACTTCACCACTAGCCCCATATATTATGTGTTACCACAATTCCCATGAGAGGAGAGCCACAACCCCCACCACTTGAGTGAGATGAGTGACTCCAGCATACGTGAGATTGAGTGCACCTACCTTGAGGGAGTGAGTGAACCACCACATAGAGAGAGTGTGATAGTTGATAGGGCATGTGAGGCCATTTGCATTTCTAACAACTTGACCTGTACCTCTATTGTGTCTTCTCATTTTGTTCTAGGTCCCATATATGATGATGCGCCGATTCGCGACGACTACGTCCTCCCTTTGGACAAGACGATGGCCATGCTGAAATATGATGCACCCCCCACATGGTTCCATCAAGATGAAGATGACCACCATTTGGTATTTCCCACCTCACCTACACCACATGAGTTGAATGACAAAGCTAACATAGGTGAAGGTGATGCTCTAGTCCCACTAGTGGACATTCTTGACATTGATTGCTTGCATGATGTTGATCAACCTATTTCCATGCTTCATGCTAGTGTGACTTCCCCATGCGATGATTTACCCATTTATGATGACTATGATGATTGCCATGTGGATTCTATTAGTTGATATGCCATGTTCCATAGGATTTTTTGTGATAATTCTCTCGGTCACATCATGTTTGCCAATCCGCTCGACTTGTCATATGCTATGCATGAGATCAATCATATGTCATATTTGCAAACTCTTCATAGTGACTATGCATATGCTTTCAAAATAAACCCAATTTGCACATATGGCATAGATGACAAGCCTATGGTTATTGGCATTTGTTTTTCTTGTGATGATATTGATATGCTCCCTTTGCATCATTTATCTCATATGCCATGCCATGACCACTTAGCTTCGGATATGCATTACTTTGGATGTTGTCCATTTTCTCCATATGATGTTTCCAACATTGCTCATGAGGGGACCCCCATAGTTTCCTCATACATTTTAGGAGGTTTTGATCGCTCCCATCCTTTGCATGATCCTCATACTTATGTTTACAATATGCTTCCCATGAATAACAATGATATTGATGTGCCATATATTTGTATTCTCAATTTGCATTCCCATCATGTTATACACAATAACTATTCTTTCATGATGGATGACATGTTCTTATACCATGCATCAAATTTCTTTGAGCGATGCTTATATTGTGCTAACTCTCACGTGCACATACACATCATGATGGATGATGTGTACATTTACCACGCGCACAATTTCTTTGGTTTGTTTCTCTTTTGTGTAGGTACCCATGAATACTTGTCAACCTCACAATCCCATGAGTTGACAAAACGAGCTCTAGAGAGCAATGATGACTTGGGATCCCACAGAGTGTCTTTCCCACCGCTCTCTTCGCGCAAATACTTTGCGCATTTCTTCTACATGGCCCTCACTTGGCTATGGGTTGTTGTCCATTATATATCCTTTGCCCATCTTGCCATGTTCACTTTGCATGATATGCTCATTCCTATGTATCCTTGGGTCATGGGGAATGGTCGAAGTGGACATGGGGATGATCGTAGGATGCTCCGCATCATCTCCCCCCCTGGGAAAGATCCGACTTCGGATCATAATCCTCATCACCATGGACGGAGTTGAAGGCATGGCGCAATCCAAGTACTCCAAGGTGTCTCCGACATGTGGTACATGCAAAATGAGCAATCATGAAGTACACTTGGAAATACAATGGTTAGCGCACACAAAGTGTCCATCACGTAAACATGTGTCTGTGCGACAATATTGATCATGACAAGGTGCATGAAGCTTATCCAAAAGATATGGAAATGTATGCACAACATTCATGGGAGTGAAAGCAAGAATATGATCAATGCAACCACGGTGCAAAATGATGTCATAGTGAGAAGGTTTATCAATAGCATGAATATGGTAATGGATGCTCAATGTGAGGTGATCATGCAATTGATGGTAGGCAATAAGATCATGATGTATGAATATGCCATCAAGAAAGATCACAACAAATTTGCTAAGGAAATGCACAAGCTCATATATCATGGACGACATGGGAATACAAGATGCAACAAGGCAATCATAATATGAGTCAATCCATGCATAAGATGCAAATTTGTCATGTATGTGAGATGTCCATCGAGCATGACATGTGTGAGCACAATCAACAAATATGGAGGTGTTGGTGTACCAATGCTCGATGCCGTGGCATGAGTGGCGGTTTGAAGGTGCATCCAATAAGTCCGAGCTCTCCTCAATGTGAAGGTCCATAGAGCCAATGTCCCATGTCGCTCCTCCGTTCACGAGATGTATCATGTAGACAACAAGAAGGAGAAAACCATGAAAGAGTGACCCATCCAATATGCATATTTGAGGATGGCTCAAAGGGAAAGAGTTCACCCTTAGGAGATTGTCAAAAATGTTGGTGTTTCACATCTTGTATGCCTTCACATGACCAAATTGTGTCATGGTGGTATCGCCTTGTGAATCCTTGAACATGAAAGAACATGACAAACACTCGTAAAAACAAATGAGGTTAGCGAAGATGCAAAATCTACCATTCGTTTGGTAAAATACCCAACAAGTGTATGCATCATGCTCATCATAAAAAAGGACAAGGGAGCATTTCATAGTATGGCGGCATATGATGCGAGAACAACCAAATACAATAGGCTCATGTAAACAAGCATGCATCACAAGTAATATCTCCAAGTCTCCAAGATCAATAAGCATAGATGCAACAATTGGAGGCAAGCGACAATGATCAAGAAAAATCAAGTGAGAGGCATGGACATATACGTCATCAACCCAAGAAAGCGAGCAAGAAAGGAACATGGGTGATGCAACAAAGCAAGCAATCATAGCAATCAAATGGTGTGAGCTAGTAGTGCGAAGATGCAACATACTAGAGCTAATCATGTGAAGCATGACATGGGTGCAAATAGTGTGCTTGAATAATTCACATGACATAGCACAAGCATGAAAAGCAAGATATGAGAAAAATAGCATCAATAGCAAGAGGCACATGATAATCATGGCAATAGCAACAATGATCTCCACCAAGCATGCAAATACACATAGGAGTAGCATAATGGTGAATCATGGGTAGATGCAAGCAAGGGTCACAATTGCATGGCAAAGGCATAGAAGCAAGCATAGCATGCAAAGTGAACACGATAAAATGAGCATGAAGCGACAAGCGGTATATAGCCCATAGCCGTGTGAGAGCCAAGTGAGGGAGATGCGCCTAGTCGGTGCGCGAAGAGAGCGGTGGGAAGGATAGTTCACGGGATCCCAAGTTATCTTTGCTCTCAAGAGTTCGTTTCGTCAACTCTTGGGATTGAGAGGTTGACGAGTATACGTGAGTACCTACACAAAACAAAGACAAAGGGAAAATTGTGTGTGCATGGTATATGTACACATCATCCATCATGATGCGCACGTGTTTGTATCGGTTAGCACAAAATATCCAATGGTCAAATAAGTGAGATGCGTGATATAGAAACATGTCATCCATCATGATAGGTTTGTTGTGATGTATGGCATAATGGAGACTCAAAGGATGTAATGCATTACTCGCAATATCTAGAGCATTGTTATGCGTGGAATGCATATGGTGTAAGTAATTATGAGAATCATGCAAAGTATGGAATGCATCAAAATCTCCTAATATGTATGAGGAAATTATGGGGGTCTCCTCATGAGCATTAATGGAAACATCACATGGAGAGTATTGACAAGATCCAAAACAAAGCATATTTGGTTCTATGTGATCATGGCATGGCATAGTAGATGAATTGAGCAAATCATGTAAAGGAAGCATGGCAATATCATCACATGAAAAACAAAAGCAAATGACCATCATCTCGACATCTATGCCATAAGTGCAAATGGGATTTATTTTAATGGGGCATGCATAATCACTATGTTGAGATTGAAATGATGCAATATGGGATATCTCACTCATAGCATATGACAAGGTTAATGGATTGTCAAACATGATGTGACCAAAAGAATGTGCACATGATATCCTATGGAGCATAACATCACAACTAGGCAACTTGACATGCTCATTATCATATTCATCATAAATAGGTAAGTCACGACATGAGGTAGTCGCACTAGCATGAAGCATGGGAATAGGTGTGTCAATATCATTGTCGGTGTCAAAACCGGTGGATCTCGGGTAGCAGGTCCCGAACTGTGCGTCTCAGGCGGATGGTAACAGGAGGCAGGGGACACAATGTTTTACCCAGGTTCGGGCCCTCTTGATGGAGGTAAAACCCTACATCCTGCTTGATTATTCTTGATAATATGAGTAATACAAGAGTTGATCTACCACGAGATCAGAGAGGCTAAACCCTAGAAGCTAGCCTATGGTATGATTGTATGTTGTCCTACAGACTAAAACCCTCTGGTTTATATAGACATCGGAGGGGGCTAGGGTTACACAAAGTCGGTTACAAGGAAGGAGATCTACATATCCGTATTGCCAAGCTTGCCTTCCACGCCAAGGAGAGTTCCATCCGGACACGGACGAAGTCTTCAATTTTATATCTTCATAGTCCAACAGTCCGGCCAAAGGATATAGTCCGGCTGTCCGGATACCCCCTAATCCAGGACTCCCTCAATAGCCCCTGAACCAGGCTTCAACGATGATGAGTCCGGCGCGCAGATTTTCTTCGGCAATACAAGGCGGGTTCCTCCTCCGAATACTTCATAGAAGATTTTGAACATGAGGATCGTGTCCGGCTCTGCAAAACAAGTTCCACATACCACTGTAGAGATAATAATATTTCGACAAATCTGATCTGCTGACTTACCCTGTAGCGTGGCATCACACCACAGCCAGGTCTTTATTCGAATCGTTTTTCATAACCTATCTCAGCGTGTTTCGCGAGGCGGTTTCCCTGGCACATCTTGTCGAAGTAGAGATCGTATCCCCTTATTACGGGATTCCCATCAATACGGACGTGGGTAACCCAACCATGCCATCAATTTACGACGCTTGGGGGATAAGCGAGTTTTACCAGGCTGGTGGGGGCGCATAGTTTCGTCCGCCCTTATAAAGGGATAAGGTTTCCCCTTTTTCTACCCACGCCTTCTTCCTCCTTGCTCATCCATTTTCGCGCACTTGAGCTCCAGCGCCCAAGTTCACATCCTTCTCCTCAACTCTCCCCAAACATGTCCGGAGCGGGAGGCAAGTGGATGGTCTCCTCTGTCACGGAGGGACATATCAAAAAACTACGTGGGGCCGGATACTTAGCCGCGGATATCACGCACCAGCTGCCAGCCGCGGGGCAGATCATCCCTACCCCGGAACCTCATGAAAGGGTGGTTTTCCTCCCCCACTTCGTCCGCGGACTGGGGTTTCCCCTCCATCCATTCGTCCGTGGCCTTATGTTCTATTATGGGCTGGACTTTCATGATCTGGCCCTGAATTTCATCCTCAACATCTCGGCGTTCATCGCCGTGTGCGAGGCTTTCCTCTGCATCCGGCCTCACTTCGGCCTGTGGCTGAAGACCTTCAACATCAAGCCGAAGGTGGTTGGCAGCCAACAAGCAGAATGCAGTGGAGCCATGGTGGGCAAAATGCCCAACGTTACATGGCTCGAGGGCTCCTTCGTGGAGACCATAAAGGGGTGGCAATCAGGGTGGTTCTACATCACCGAGCCGCTCGACAGCAACTGGGTGGCGGCCCCCGAGTTTCGATCTGGAATCCCCACGTGGCTCACTTCCTGGAAGGAGAAGGGCATGTCCTGGGGCTCATCGGTGGGACTGAATGGACTCCATAACTGTATCCGGAACATGATAAGCAAGAAACTTAAGCTTCTCAACATAGTCCAGGTCATGCTCTTCCGCCGGATCCTCCCATGTCAACAACGGGCTTTCAACTTATGGGAGTTCGACCAGGCCCAGCACCAGACTCTACATGAGCTCTTCGACACGACGCATAAGGACGTATGGAAGGTGTTGTTCAAGAGCGCCGAGGTCCCCCCTTCTCTTACCGAGGACCGCGGGATAAGCACGAAGCGCCCTGCGAATCCGGTAAGTTGTGTACATCTGGTAGGGTATTTATTTCCCATAGCTTAACCATGTGTGGGGTCTGAGCTCCCATGCCTTTGACAGGACTGGGTGGAGACATCGGAGTAGCTTAACTGTCCGGCCCCTCTGCCCGAAGATCCTGCAGACGCTCTCCTGACGGAGATGCGGACTCCGGCTCCTTATGAGGTGCCGGAGAAGACCAAGAAGAAGGCCACGGGAACCCGAAAGAGTTCCCGGCGCCAGGTGGTATCAGACACATCGTCCGATAACTCCGAGACGCACTCCTCCCGTGAAAACGAGGAGGAGGAAGATGAAGATTCTCCGCCTCCATCCGGGGAGAAAAGAAAAGGAAGGCCGCACCAACTGGGGAGGCCGAAGGGTCCAAGAAGGGAAGGACTCTCCTTCCGGACTGTTCCACCACCGCCGCTGACGGCGAAGACGAGTGGCTGCTCAAGGCCAAGCCCTGGGCGAAGTCGTAAGTATTCGGATACCAGAGTAACTCATAGCATACTTTTGTTGCACTACTTCTCCTAACGTCGAATATGATTATGCAGTCCGCCCCGAGCCCGTATCGATGTATCCTCATCGGACGGTTCCTTGGACTCGTCCGATATGAATAGTGATACACTTCCAACCGCCTCCTCTCCTTGCCCTACAGACAATGCCGAGGTATTGTCTCAAGGGGCACCGAGCCAGGGGGAGGTAGTCCTGGAGGCACCTCAAGGCGAACTTTCGAACTCCAGGCGCGAAGGGAGCAAGACTCCCAAGGGCTCCAAGTTCGGCCCCCAGCCGAACGCCGCACCGGAACCTCCAGTGGTTCCGGACTCCGGCAGGCGGCCCCCTTCCAAGAGGGGCAAGACGCCCGTGCCGGTGACCTCTGTCCATCCAGAGGCATCGGACAACCTGCTAGGAGCGCTTCGCGGCGCTTCCATCGACGAAGAGCACCGCACTATTATGAGTGCGGTGATCAAGAAGGTTCAGTCCGCCAAGAGCGGACTGACTGAAGCCTGTGTCAGCCTTCTAACAGGCTTTGAGGTAAGTATTTAAAACATAGGAAAATATTACCGCATAGACAGTAGCACCTGATGCTCTGTTTGGTGTTCACAAAGAAAAGCCGAATAGAGGATCAAATAATATCTGCAGGAGTCTAATATAAGTATGTCTATATGCGTATGCAGGCCTCGCTGCTGACCTCTACCGCACTGACTGCGGAGGTCGCTGCACTGAAGCAGAACCTCGAGCGGTCCGAGAAAGAGCCCGGTCTTGCCAAGAGGCAGCTCGAGGAGAACAAAGGTAAGTAATGCCTTGTCTATATATATATATATATATAAGATGCGGTTGCAAAATGACAGGATCATCATTGATGTGCCAGGGGCCACGACCGAAGTGGCGACCTTGAAGCAAGCGCTGTCCGAGGCCAAAAACAAAGCGGTGAAGGAGCGCACCGAGCGGGAAAAACAAGAGGCACGGGTGGGCGAGGTGCAGTAAGAGCTACAGGCTCTCGTGAAGAAGCACGAGGCTTTGGAGCTTGACTCGAAGACGCGAGAGTCCGAGCTTTCCGCGGCCCTCGAGAGCAGAAAGCATGCTAAGGCTGAAGCCCAAAAGGCCCTCTAGGAGATTGAAGCGATGAGGAAGATAGCGGCGGGTAAGGCATTCAATATGCAAAGCAAGCATGTGAAAGTAAATTACTTGTTACTTACCCGAGTCCGGAGCTCTCCAAGAGCATTCGCAGATTTGCCCCACATCGTGTCGGATGCCATGAAGTATTACCAGGCCGAGGAGGGAAGCTCGATGGAGAAGTTGTTCTGCTCTCAGTATACTAGGACCGAACACCCAATGCCTGTGAGCGACCAGCTAAAGCAATTGGTCGAGCTGCACAAGGCGGCCGAACAGGCCATGAGGGGCCTTATAGTCCGGATGTGGCCTGGCGACTCCCTTCCCAACAGCTACTTCGGCCTGGTGAGGCGTCTTGTGGATGCTTGCCCACGGCTGGAAGTCATAAAGCGGTCCGTCTGCATCGAAGGTGCACGTCGGGCTTTTGCCCGTGCGAAGGTGCACTGGGCCAAGATGGACACCGAGAAGCTAGTGAAGGAGGGGCCGCCGCAGGGCAAGGAGCATCGCCACCCCGAAATGTATTATGAGGGTGTTGTGAAGGGTGCCCGTCTTGTGGCGGACGAGTGTGCGAAGGATGTAATTTTTGAATGAACTTGCTCGTGTGATCCTGTATTATGAAAACTTGTTCATGTGCGCTATGCAACGCTTGTTTGAATTTAAAATATTACCTTCTGTGCGGCTGTTTATCAAATTTGAGAGATGGCCAGTGGTCGGCTTCTGCCCCCATGCCACGAGTGCTGGGGTGTTCGGGATAAACCTGAGCACTCCTTTTCCCATTGTTGGGTCCTTCGAGGGAGGTGCTCAGCACAACGAACAAGGCAATTGGACTATAATGCTTTATCACTCTCACTTAGCCATAGAAGTCTACAATTTTAAATTTTGGCGAAGCCCCTAGTATTCGGAAGGCCAAATTCAGGGCGCTATACACGCCTTAAGCCGGGAAAAGCCGACTCCTCTCTCTAAGCGGCATAAGTCTTTAGGGACTCGAGACCTCTCGAACAGCGACTACCTCTCACCTTATCATGACAGTCAGTTTTAGCTTTCTCTACTGGGGTGCTTGCCTAGATGAACCGAGGCACAATCACAGTAGTTCTCCTAGTGCTACCTTAGCCGATATAGCGGAATGTAAGGTACCAAAACATGGGAGCCGGGCAAACTCAACTATTGACCCAAGACATGATTCAGAGTTGATGCATATAGTGCTATAAGTTCGGGGTGCCGCACTATTGAAAGTGTTCGGACTTCTCACGCCATATTATGGGGTACGCTTAAGCCCCTGGCATATTGGTCGTACCAAAGTGTACGGGTGCTGAATGTTGTGAATGAACATATATATATAAAGGAAGAATAGAGAATGTGATAATAGTCTAGTGCTATGCATTGTTTATTCAAAAAGGTGCATCGAAGCAGAATGATACAAGTAGTGCGATAAGCAAAAAGTAGGACTATTTGACATGTCCCCTTCAAGGGCAACCTGAGGAATGGTATTTGAAGCAAGTATTTCTCTCGTTATCAGAGACCACCTGGTAGTTCCATGGTGCGACGTAGCTTTCTACCTCCTTGCTTGTTGCATCGTGTGTCCGGCAATCGTACTGCCGGACAGGGCTTCCAGAGATTAAAGTCCTGAAAGAGAGAAAAATAACAAAGCGGGAAGCCCCTAGTGCGGTTGAGCCGCGTCTTGGGGCGTGCCGTAGTCGTGCCCCCCTCCCCACCTGTGCCCATGGTATTTTCAATGCGTAATTATGTACGCGTGGCACATATTTCGCCGTTTGGCTGGGACTGGGGTGGGGGCCGCATTGCTATGCGAGCTTGGAACGTGCCAGGCGGTCTTGTTGCCGATTACTCCAGGCGCGCTTGAAGGTGTCCAGGTCTTTAATCACCGAACTGGTGGATTGCCTTAAGAGGCTGCTTTGCACTTCTGCTGCGAGGGCCGCAGTGTGCTCCTCCGTGCGGAGAGAGAGCTCTGTGTTTCCATTGACTGTGATGACCCCCCGAGGTCCTGGCATCTTGAGCTTGAGATATGCATAGTGCGGTACCGCGTTGAATCTCGCAAATGCGGTTCGCCCGAGCAGTGCATGATAGCCACTGCGGAACGGGACTATATCGAAGATTAACTCCTCGCTCCGGAAGTTATTCGGGGATCCGAAGACCACTTCCAGTGTGACTGAGCCTGTGCAATGGGCCTCTACACTTGGTATGACGCCTTTGAAGGTCGTTTTTATGGGTTTGATCCTTGAGGGGTCTATACCCATTTTGCGCACTATGTCCTGATAAAGCAGGTTCAGGCTGCTGCCGCCGTCCATAAGGACTCGAGTGAGGTGAAATCCTTCGATGATTGGGTCTAGGACCAGTGCGGCGAATCCGCCATGACTGATACTAGTGGGATGGTCCCCGCGATCGAAGGTGATCGGACAGGAGGACCATGGGTTGAACTTTGGGGCGACTAGCTCCAAGGCATATACATCCCTTAACGCACGCTTCCGCTCCCTCTTGGGGATGTGGGTTGCGTATATCATGTTCACCGTCCACACTTGTGAGGGGAACCTCTTCTGTCCTCCGGTGTTCGGCTGCTAGGGCTCTTCCTCATCATCGCTATGTAGCCCCTTATTGTTTTCGGTGTTTAACTTGCCAGCCTGCTTGAACACCCAACATTCCTTGTTGGTGTGGTTGGCTGGCTTGTCGGGGGTGCCATGTATTTGGCATGAGCGATCGAGTATACGGTCCAAACTGGACGGGCCCGGAGTGCTTCTTTTGAATGGCTTTTTCCGCTGACCGGGTTTGGAGCCTCTAAATCTGGCTTTGACTTCCGTATTCTCGGTATTGTCGCTATTGACGTGGCGCTTATGTTTGTTGCGACGTGACCTGCCATTGCTATCCTTAGTATCTGAAGTACCGTGGTTCTTTGATATGTTATTGCTGCGAGCCAGCCAGCTATCTTCTCACGCGCAAAAGCGGGTCATGAGTGTCGTGAGGGCTGCCATAGATTTCGGCTTTTCCTGGCCAAGGTGCAGGGCGAGCCACTCGTCACGGATGTTGTGCTTAAAAGCTGCTAGGGCCTCTACATCTGGGCAGTCGACGATTTGATTTTTCTTTGTCAGGAACCGTGTCCAGAATTGCCTGGCCGATTCCTCTGGCTGCTGAATTATGTGGCTCAAGTCATCGGCATCTGGTGGTCGCACATAAGTGCCCTGGAAGTTGTCGAGGAATGCGACTTCCAGATCTTCCCAACAGCCGATGGATTCTGCTGGCAGGCTGTTGAGCCAATGCCGAGCTGGTCCTTTGAGCTTGAGTGGGAGGTATTTGATGGCATGTAGATCGTCACCGCGGGCCATGTGGATGTGCAGGAGGAAGTCTTCGATCCATACCGGGGGATCTGTTGTGCCGTCGTATGATTTGATATTTACGGGTTTGAAACCCTCTGGGATTTGGTGATCCATTACTTCGTCTGTGAAGCATATGGGGTGTGCGGCGCCTCTGTAGTGGGCTATGTCACGACGAAGCTCGAATGAGTCTTGTCCACTGTGTTCGGCCCGGCCGGATTTACTTTTACTGTATCCGGCGTGACGATTATCGTCTCGCGTAGTGGAGCGCCCTCGTGATCCGTAGATCGATCTTGCGTGTTTTGCTTTGTCCTCCAATACGTCTCGCGGGTCTAGCGAGTTTCCCCATGCCTTGTCATTTTTATTTGAGTGGTGTCGGGGTGCGGGCTGAGTTTTTGGCTGAAATGCCTCTCTATCGCGGCCACGAGGTGGCCGATCAGCCACGTCATATGCTGGAGATGTAGGTTTTAATGCTTCCTCCTCCAGTCGGGGTAGCAACCTGTGGTTTGGGTAACTCTTGGAGGGGCGTTCGAGTTCATATTCCTCGGCTGCAAGGACTTCAGTCCATCTGTCAGCTAGCAAATCTTGATCAGCTTGAAGCTGCTGCTGCTTTTTCTTAAGGCTATTTGTCGTGGCTATAAGCCGGCGCTTGAAGCGCTCTTGCTCGGCGGGACCCTCTGGCACGACAAATTCGTCATCGTCGAGGCTTGCCTCATCTTCGGAGGGAGGCATGTAATTATCGTCCTACGCCTCTCCATCTGCCGCTCTCTCGGGAGGGCTGGCTTCTCCATCCTCCTGCTCTAAATCTTGCTGGAGGGGATTGTTGTCGTCTTCGGCACTGCCCGGAGTGCTATTATCTCGTGTGCCGGTGTCACCGCTTTTGCTTTGGCGAGACTTAGAGCGGCACCGCTGACGTTGGTGCTTGGGTTGCTTCTTGGAGGGGTCATCCTCCGCTGTCCCGTCGCCATTACCTTCTTTGGGTTTGTCCACCATGTATATATCATATGATGAGGTGGCTGTCCAGTGCCCTGTGGGCAGTGGTTCCTCTTCATCTCCTGCATCGTCGTCCATACCGTCAATGTCTTCGGAGTCGAAGTCGAGCATGTCGGTCAAATTGTTGACAGTGGCTACTAAGTGGGTGGTGGGTGGGTGGCGAAATTCTTCGCCATCCGCATCCCAATCCTGCCGAACATAGTTCGGCCAGGACTCTCCTGACAGGGAGAGAGACCTTAATGAGTTCTACATGCCGCCGAAGGGCGAGTGCCAAAAGATATCCGCAGAGGTGAACTCCATGATCGGCGCCCAGTTGGATTCGATAGGCATGGGCGCAGGCGGCTCGGAGTTCGTGGCCGGGGAAGAATCCGGCAATTTGGCGTCACGGCTCTCGTGAAGGGTAAGGTCGATACTCAGCTTGATCGCTGCTGAGAATGCGGCCTCCGTGGCGGGGTCTATCCCCTCATCCGTGGATGGAGCAATTGGCTCCGAATTGAAGGTCGGAGCGGTTGCCGGTGCGATCTCCTGCATACTGTCCGATGGTAGTGCTAAATCATGCTCATCGTGACCATGCAGCGTACTCGGCAGGGGCTCGAATCCGTCGAAAATCAAGTCTCCGCAAATGTCGTTCGTGTAATTTAAGCTTCCAAACCTGACCTGGTGGCCAGGGGCGTAACTCTCGATCTGCTCCAGATGGCCAAGCGAGTGGACCACAGTGCGAAGCCGCCAAATACAAAGATCTGTCCGGGGAGAAAAGTCTCACCCTGGACTGCATGGCTATCGATGATCGAAGGAGCCATCAAGCCTAATGATGACGACACAGAGGAACTCTCAATGAAAGCACTAATGTCGGTGTCAAAACCGATGGATCTCGGGTAGGGGGTCCCAAACTGTGCATCTAAGGCGGATGGTAACAGGAGGCAGGGGACACGATGTTTTACCCAGGTTCGGGCCCTCTTGATGGAGGTAAAACCCTACGTCCTGCTTGATTATTCTTGATAATATGAGTAATACAAGAGTTGATCTACCATGAGATCAGAGAGGTTGAACCCTAGAAGCTAGCCTATGGTATGATTGTATGTTGTCCTACAGACTAAAACCCTCTGGTTTATATAGACACCGGAGGGGGCTAGGGTTACACAGAGTCGGTTACAAGTAAGGAGATCTACATATCCGTATTGCCAAGCTTGCCTTCCACGCCAATGAGAGTCCCATGCGGACACGGGACGAAGTCTTCAATCTTATATCTTCATAGTCCAACAGTCCGGCCAAAGGATATAGTCCGGCTGTCCGGATACCCCCTAATCCAGGACTCCCTCAATCATGCAAGCAATCATTCATAAAATAGTCCACTAGTGGGACAAAAGAAGCACCCTCACCTATGTTACCTTTGGAGCATCACTCATGTGTTGTAGGTGGGGTGTCGAAGACCAAGTCATGGTCATCTTCATCGTGATGGAACCATGTGGGGGGTGCATCGTCGTCCACCATTGCCATCATCGTCTCCATTGGAGGTATGGACTCGTCGAGGATAGGCGTGTCGTCATGTAGGAGACAAAGCACCAAAGAAGAAAACACACGCAGAGTAGAGGTTAAGTCGTTAGAAATCATAGTGGCCTCACATGCCGTGTCAACTACCTCACTCACTAAGTGTTGTGGCTCACTCACTCCCGGTAAGATGCTCTCACTCGCATGGTTGGTGGAGTCACTCAAATGGCTCTCAACCTCACATAGGTAGTGTGGCATGCTCTCAAGTGTGGGGCTAGTGGTGGTCACACTCATCCTCTCATAGGAAATGCACTCAGTGTCACATATGGTGGAGTCACTCATATCACTCGTGGGGTGGTGGCTCTCCACACATGGCAATTAAGGCATCTCGTCACATGTCGGTGTCAGAGAGATGTAGGTGCAAATGTCTCCATGCTCAATCATGTCGTAGTCATAGCCGTGGATGAAGGCCCAAGATGGCACATCATCACTCTCCTCCAAGACCAAAGGTAAGGTCTCATGTGCGGTCTCGTAACTTGACTCGGAGTATGAGTCCAATATGGGTGCCGCCTTCATGTTGTTGAAGAGGTTCGTGCGCGTCGTCGTGGTCGAAAGGGATGGCCCTTGCTCGACCTTCTTGTCGTCGTCTTGTTGTAGGAGGCCCATATGATGTGGCACCTCGTAGCTCGTCTCCATGACCGAAGGGAATTTCCCATGCTCGGCCATCTTCCTTGAGGGGCTTCCGAAGATGGAAGTGTCTCCCTCGCTCGTAGGTGGTCGCCTTGTAGTTGAAGATGTCGATGTAGGCGAACTCATGGGAAGTAGGCAAAGATTCCATACGTCCAAAGGCGAAGATGCCTTGAGAACACTTGGCGAAGATGCCAAAGTTGTGGTGGTAGTAGACGTAGCGTGCTCTTCGTGGTGCTTGTCTTTCGGTCTTCTCTTTTGCTCTTGAAGCTTGGCCTTGGCGTGCAGTAGGGCTTGTTGGGACTTGTAGGTTTGTGCTTGTGGAGCATCATCATGATGATGGTGTCGTTGTCGCACTTGAGCTCGTAGTAGATGTCATTCGTCGTCGTCGTGCACATGTTGCTTGGAAGTGACTTGTCCTTCATGACAAGGTGGATCACGGACGTGATGGTGGTCGCCATGGATATGTGGACGTGGACGACTTGCGCTTGCATCATTTTTGCGCTCTGAAGACTTGTGACTTGAACGTCGTCGCCTTGAGGATGATGAAGGGGAAGAACGATTGATCAACAAGGTCTGAATCTCCTCCATCCTTGCATCTTGCTCCTCCTTTTGTGCAGAAAGCTTGTTGTAGATGTAGTCCCTTTTCCTTGCTTCGGAGTGACGAATGTCGATGGAGAGATTCTCGATGCACTCCCGCAATCTTGATTGTGTGCCTTGCATTTGTCATTGTAGATCGAAGATTGACGCTTTGGTGATGTAGTTGTTCACGCCGTCGTTGTTGTGGAAGACCGGAGATGAAATGCCTTGCCTATCCATCACTCCAAGAGAAAAATGTGAGTGGTAGAAAGAGAAGAACGAATACCAAATGTACCTTGACCGAAGTTGAAAGTGAATCAATGATCACTCCAATGTGGACAAGGAAATAGCACAATTGGTACCAATTCTTAACGGTTTCTCACACCTACAAAAGTAAGGATTATGGTGGAGCTCGGTGAGGATAGTGGCACAAATTTTTTGATGCAAAATGTTAGCAAGAGTCAATAATGTTGAAAGAGATTCACAAATTCGCAAGTGAAACAAGTAGACCAAGAGCAATATGTGGCACACGGAAACACACACACGGATAAATAAATGGGGTCATGCAACCAAGGATGAGCAAAAAATGTGGAATCCACGCAAAATGCTCATGTTGCACAACTCAAGAGAGACGCTAGCACGATTGCTCAATAGGCGGATACGACACTTGTGAACAACCTATGATATGAAAAATGTATCGACTTTCTATCCCAAGTATGCTATATATGTATGATGTTCCGGTGGTATGATCCAAGATGATCGGATATGACAATCTTATATGCAATGTGGTACGATGCTATGGCACTTGCTTACAAGCTTCTTTGCTCTTTCTCTTTTGCTTAAAAGCTTATTCTTTTTTTGGCCACTTTGGCACAATGCACAAACCAAGATAGCAATTGTATATATGCGGGAACAAACTTGTGGCACAAATGATGATATTACATCAAGAAGATACCGATATGGTATGGTATGTATGCATTGTATGGTGTAGATCACTAATGTGCACAAGTAACGTTGCCGGCAATACTCAAATGGCTAGTCTCGATAGGCAAGTGACACAAAATGGGCTAGGGATTATCAATGCAATGGCAATGGAAAATACAATGGAGGGATACCATGATACCAAGATGATATGGAGGTTACCGTCCGTGTCGATGATGAGGGGCGGTGATCTTGATGGAGAAACCAAGATGATGGAGACTCGTCCCTAAGTAGCCGAAACACCTTAGGAAACGGAAAAACCGCGAACTCAAAATCTCAAATGTCAAATGGTGGTAGCAGGAACTCAGTGGGATTGCGGAAATGGAGGATATGGTGGTGGACTATACATGGGTGTCAGAGTTGAAAGCACGGTCCCTAAGTAGCCGAAACACCTTAGGAGACACAACTCACAACAGAAACAAAATTGGGTTAAGTTGGGGTGGCGGAACTGTATGGTTGGCAAGCCTATGCGGAAGTTATGGTGGTGGTGGTTGATGAAGAAGCAACCGTCCCGAGGTAGCCTATAGACCTTAGGATACTCAAATCATTCCTCAAGCAACCACTAATGCGACGGGGAACAAAATTGGTTAGGTTGCGGAAGTCGGTGGTGGTGTAGCGGATGATGTGGTGGAAGCCCTAGGCAAAGATGCCAAAGTTTTAAACTTTTGATGGAGTCAAATGATGTTGGTTGTATTTTTGTGGGAAGGGGGATGTCAAGAGCTTCAAAACGAGCTAAAGAACGTCAAAATCAGAGTTCAGATGAATTAGTTATGGCCGAAACAAAATTTGAGCGAAATCAGTTTTTACAGGTTACAGACGTCCGGACAAGGTCGGATGTCCGGGGGCCGGACGTCCGGGAGGGCTCGGAAGTCCGTCAATTCGGCTCGGGTTAGGGGTTCCGGATGTCCGGAAAAGGTCGTATGTCCGGTCGTTCCAGGGGCTCCAGACGTCCGTAAAAGGTCGGCCGTCCGGGGGTCGGGGTCAACGCGAAATGCAAGATCCGGGGCGCGATTTTGGGCGGAAAATGATGATTTTGGGGTCAAAATTGATGAGATTTCGTGGATGAAAGATGGGGAAACTTGGGGAGATGCTAGATCCACTTGAAACCAAGCAAATCGATGGATCAATCCAACAAAATTTCGTCAGACCAACAAATCACAAAAAAATTGGGGGCTATTTTTGATGGGGATTTTCGAATTTGGGGAAGAACACAACAAAATAAGGTTAGAAACACAATGGGGAGGCTCCGAAATCATGATCAACATGGCTCATGATACCAAGATGACATAGGTTAGAACCCTAATCGGCCGATCTTTCACGAAAGGAGCGGATCCCGTGACGAACACGAAGTAATGAGGAGGGGAACGAGGGAAAACACAAGGGAAACACAAGAGGAACACTCAAACTAACAAGAACAAGTTACACACGTGCTAGATCCTCGAGTACAAAGGAGAAGATACACGATCCAAAGTCAACAACGGATGATACACGCTAACCGGTCTTCGCCGTGAGGAGGTCTTGATGTTCTTCCCTAAAGAGGGGTCTTGAATCCGCTTGGGGGATCTTCTCCGTAGGAGGCTCGAATCTCCGAGGAGAAGGTAACCAAGTGGATGAGCAAAGCACTCACACAAAATATGAGCTAATCCTTTGCTAACCATAACTAGGAGGTAGTGGAGGAGTATATATAGTCTAGGGCCACGAAGGGGTAAGTGAGGGGCGAAGGGGTACATGGACCTCGGGCCCGTTACACTGTGTGCAAACAGGCGTCGGATGTCCGACAGGTACCGAACGTCCGGTGGCTCGCGAGGGTCCGGTCGTCCGGTACTTGTCAGACATCCGGTGTTTTGGCTCGATATAGCCATCGTATGATTTCCGGAGACTGTCAGTCATCCGGTCGCTGATGGTCATCGGGCGTTCGGTCTCGGTCGGTCGTCCGAGCGCTGTAGGTTGCCTCCGCTGAAGTTGTCCTAGCCGGCTGAGTGTCCAGGTGTCGGATGTCCGGCGTTGCCCGGTCGTCCGGTAGCTGAAGCTTTCGAGTAGCTCCTTCTCTTGCTCCCCGCGCTTGGTGTACTCGTCGTCTTGTCCATGGTCTCCCTCTTGGTTCCTAGTCATGCACATCACATATGTTTGAGGCAGTAGCCATGTCTCATGTATAGAAAGTGGTGGTTCGAAGAGAAGCGAGTTCACCTTAGCGTCCAATGGCGAACAGTCGAGGTCTCATCTTATGTATCCTTGGGTCATGGGGAGTGGTCGAAGTGGACATGGGAATGATTGTAGGATGCTCTACATCAATCCGTCAAGGTCATCATCGATGGAGGGAGTTGTCATAATCTTGCAAGTGAAGAACTTTGCTCCAAGCTCCAATTGCCCAAGGCGAAGCACCCAGATCCATACAAAGTGCAATGTCTTAGCGACTCCGGAACTATCCAAGTCGAGCATAGAGTACAAGTCTCCTTCAAAATTTGCGCCTACGAAGACACCTTAGAGTGCGACGTCGTTCCAATGACCGTTTGCCACCTTCTCCTTGGACACCCATGGAAATTTGATAGAGGAGTCATCCACAACGGTCGAACGAACCACTACATCTTCAAGATGAAGGGAAAGTAGTACGTACTCCGTCCCATGTCTCCAAGCCAAGTTGTCGCCGACAAGCAAGCCACCTGATGCGGAACATCCAACGATCATCCCCATGTCCATTTCGACCACTCACCATGACCCAAGGATACATAAGATGAGACCACAACTATTCGCCATTGGACGCAAGGTGAACTCGCTCCTCTCTGAACCATCACTTTCCATACGTGATAGAGGTGAAGGTGTCCCGATGTTTCGATGAGATGGTGGCTATCGTTTTGGAGGAAGTCGGCTTTGATGATCCGACTATGAACGTGCGAAGATGTCGCACCTTAGCAATCACTAAACTAACTCTGAGAGGTTATTGACCATGCTGGAGCACGGTCAACCTGACCACGAAGGTCTGTTTCCTGCAGGCAAACAAATAACAAGCCAGAAACTAAGATTGCAATCTGGATATTGCGAATATAAGAGGAAAGCTTTATTGATCAAGGTGGGGTTATGTGACGCCTTTGTCTGGTCGTTGAACACAAACAAAGTACATGAAGTTGCAGCTATGACGAACTTTTATCTAAACAAAACCCAAAGTCTAAACGATGCCCTAAGGGCTGTATATATGGAGGAGAGATGGGGGAACTTCGTGCCCTTGGAGGAGGGGTCCGAAACCAACCCTAACTCTTGTTTCCCCACACATACGGACTCTAAAAACAGCCTATACTTAAGTATTTCAAAAGTACATGGGCCTGGCCCAATAAAAAGGTGACGCAACACCTAGAATAGCCTCTGGACGAAATTTATGAAGTGGAATCTTATATATTTCGTCCAAGGCTTCATGCACTCCTTATGGTGGCTTCACAGTCATGAAATCATCACTTGTAACAACGTTCTTGTTCCCCTTGCGCATGCCATCATCTCCACGCTTGGTCTTGCTCTAGT
This sequence comes from Triticum urartu, assembly GCF_003073215.2. Lineage (NCBI taxonomy): Eukaryota > Viridiplantae > Streptophyta > Magnoliopsida > Poales > Poaceae > Triticum > Triticum urartu. The sequence continues at coordinate 214,790,916 of NC_053023.1, read as the reverse complement.
GTTCATCCCTCTTATCCATGCCAGGCCCTACATTTGTAAGCAAAACAAATGTATCCAATTTAGGAAACATCATATTCTCATAAACATTAGAATCATTACCAAGGAACCAAAGTACCTCTGATAATTTAATTGGCGTGCGCGAGCTCTAGTAATTGGTCCAGTATGTATAGCAGCAGGGGCTGTGGGTGTAACAGTGGTATTGATGTCCTCATCATCCTCCCCTTCTTGAAATGAAGTCGTCCTGGAGGGAAGCTCATCTTCCTCACCCAAATAAGGCTTCAAATCTGTAATGTTAAAAGTGAGACGAACCCCAAAATCTACAGGCAACTCAAGTTTATATGCATTATCATTTATTATCTCTAACACCTTAAAAGTACCATCAGCACGTGGCATTAGCTTTGATTTGCGCAAATTAGGAGATCTATCCTTACGCAAATGTAATCAAACAAGATCTCCAGGTGCAAACACAACATGCTTTCTACCCTTATCTCCAGCAAGTTTATATATAGCATTCATACGCTCAATGTTTTCCGTAGTTAACTCATGCATTTTTAAAATCAATTCAGCATGTTCTTTAGCATCAAAATTAACCTTCTCCGAAGATGGAAGAGGCAACCAATCAATAGGTGCACGAGGTAGGAAACCAAACACAATTTCAAAAGGGCACATCTTAGTAGTAGAATGCAATGAACAATTATAAGCAAATTCAATATGAGGCAAGCATTCTTCGCACATTTTCTTATTATTCTTCAAAACAGCCCTAAGCATAGTAGACAATGTTCTATTGACTACTTCAGTTTGTCCATCAGTTTGGGGGTGACAAGTAGTACTAAAAACCAGTTTAGTCCCCAACGTAGCCCATAAACATCTCCAAAAGTGGCTAAGAAATTTAGTATCACAATCTGAAACAATAGTATTCGGCACACCATGCAAGCGAATAATTTCACGAGAGAACAAATCAGCAACATTAACAACATCATCGCTTTTATGACATGGTGTAAAGTGTGCCATTTTCGAGAACCTATCCACGACAACAATTATGCTATCCCTCCCCTTCTTTGTTCGAGGTAGACCTAAAACAAAGTCCATAGATATATCCTCCCAAGGAACACTAGGTACAGGCAAATGCATATGTAAACCATGAGGATTGAGTCGTGACTTAGCTTTTTGACATGTAGTGCAATGAGCAACAAAACGCTCAACATCTCGTCTCATCTTTGGCCAAAAGAAATGTGTAGCAAGTATATCCCCCGTATTCTTGATGCCAAAGTGTCCCATTAATCCTCCTAAATGCGCCTCCTGCAACAACGAAAGATGAATGGAGCTAGCTGGAATGCATAGCTTGTTAGCACGAAAAACAAATCCATCGTTAAGAACGAACTTGTTCCAAGTTCTCCCTTCCTTACAATTCTGCAATACATCTTTAAATTCAGCATCATGCACATATTGATCTTCGATGGTCTCCAAACCAAATATTTTAAAGTCAAGTTGTGAAAGCATAGTATAACGATGAGACAAAGCATCAACAATAACATTTTCTTTACCCTTCTTGTGTTTAATGACATAAGGGAATGTCTCAATGAATTCAACCCATTTAGCATGTCTACGGTTCAGTTTTAATTGACTTTTAATGTGTTTCAAAGATTCATGATCAGAATGTATAACAAATTCCTTGGGCTATAAATAGTGTTGCCATGTTTGTAAGGTCCGAACAAGAGCATATAATTCTTTATCATAAGTAGAATAGTTCAGACTAGGCCCACTCAATTTTTTAGAAAAGTATGCAACAGGTTTGCCATCTTGTAATAACACACCTCCTAATCCAATTCCACTAGCATGACATTCAAGCTCAAAAGTCTTATTAAAATCAGGAAGTTGGAGTAAAGGAGCATGTGTCAACTTATCTTTCGATACCGTGAAGGCTTCTTCCTGTGCGGTACCCCAAACAAAAGGCATATCCTTCTTTGTAAGCTCATTGAGAGGTGCAGCAATGGTGCTGAAATCTCTCACAAAACGCCTATAGAATCCAGCGAGGCCAAGAAAACTCCTCACTTGCGTGATCGTTTTCGGTTGTGGCCAACTCTCAATAGCTTCAATCTTGGCTTTATCAACTTCAATTCCCTGTGGAGTAACAACATAGCCAAGAAAAGATACTCGGTCGATGCAGAAGGTGCATTTCCAAAGGTTACCAAACAAACATGCATCACGTAGAGCAACAAAAATAGCACGTAAATGTTCCAAATGTTCCTCCAAAGATCTGCTATAAATCAGTATATCATCAAAATAGACTACCACAAATCATCCAATGAAAGCACGTAAAACTTCGTTCATTAGTCTCATGAAAGTACTAGGTGCATTAGTTAACGCAAAAGGCATGGCTAACCACTCATATAAACCAAACTTAGTTTTAAATGCTGTTTTCCATTTATCTCCCAATTTCATACGAATTTGATAGTATCCACTACGCAAATCAACTTTGGAGAAAATTGTAGAGCCACTCAATTCATCAAGCATATCATCTAGCCTAGGAATAGGATGACGATAACGAATAGTAATATTATTAATGCCTCTACAATCAACACACATACGCGACGTACCATCCTTTTTAGGCACTAGTATAATAGGAACAACACAAGGACTAAGAGATTCGCGTATGTAACCTTTGTCGAGCAGCTCTTGTACTTGACGCATAATTTCCTTCGTCTCCTTTGGATTGGTACAGTGTGGTCCACGGTTGGGTAGCGATGCACCGGGAATTAAGTCAATTTAATGCTCAATTCCACGAATAGGTGGTAATCCTGGTGGCACGTCTTGTGGGAAGACGTCAGCGAACTCCTGCTAAATGTTAGCGACAGCAGGGGGCAAAGAGGAAGGCATGTCCTTGAATGAAAATAATGCCTCTTTGCACACAAAAGCATAGCAAATAGATTTGCTGAAATCTAGCTCATCAATATAAGATTTTGTGGCAAGTAAACTTGCACTTTTTAATTTAATTTCAGAAGCAACACTAGATGGTTGATTATTAGGTTTCATTTGTTGCTCAAATTCTTTTGCCAAAATATGATTTTCACTCTTATTTTTTCCTGTTTTGCTTTATTAGCTCTATTAATATCATCTTTCAAAATGGATTCGGGAGTCATAGGAAGCAAAGTAATATGGCTATCATGGTGTACAGAAGTTTTATCAAATTGCCATGGTCTACCAAGTAATAAGGAGCATGCTTGCATGGGTACCACATCACAATCAACATAATAAGCATATGTAGAGATACTAAAATGCACACGAACAGTATGTGTTACCTTAACCTTGCCGCTGTTGTTGAACCATTGGTTGCAGTAAGGATGTGGATGTGGTCTTGTGGTGAGAGATAGCTTCTCCACCATCTCCATGCTAGCCAAGTTGTTGCAGCTCCCTCCATCTATGATGACGCAAACAGAACGTTCCTTCACAACTCCCTTTGTATGGAACAAATTATGCCTCTGGTTTTGCTCAGCTTGTGTGACCTACACACTCAAAACACGTTGAGCAACTAAACATTCATACCTGTCAGCGTCTTCAGCAGCCATGTATTGCGTCTCATGATCAGAATCCTCTCCACCGTGTTTTTCATGTGTAATAAGAGCCAATGTCTCCTCATCATAGTCACTAGTGGACTCATACCCACCATACTCAGTAGCAATCATCACACGCTGAGATTTGCATTCTCTCACAAAATGTCCTCTTCCCTTACAATGATGACAAATAATATCACTTGTGTGCCCTGTTGATGCCATGGAAGAAGAAGAGCTCTGCGCAGGCCCGGTAGGTGTGCTCTTGGCAGATAGTGGTGGTTGTGCCTGCTTTCTTTTATCATGGCTGGAGGTGGCACCTGATGGAGGTGCTGGTGCGGTGGAAGTACAGGATGCACGTGGTGTCTATGATGAAGGTCGACCTGCAGAAAAATTAGTTCGCGCCAATGCCTGTCGATCCTCCACTTCACGTTCAACTTTACAAGCAAGATGGAATAAACAAGTGATATTAGTATACTCCTTATACTCTAGAATGGTCTAAATCTCTCTATTTAATCCACCCATAAAACGTGCAAGCATAGCTTCATTTCCTCAGCAATACCACATCTAATGATGCCAGTTTGTAATTCCTGATAATATTCTTCTGCAGAATTTTTTCCTTGTCTTAAACGTTGTAATTTTTGAAGCAATTCACGTTGATAATATGGTGGAACCCAACGAGTACGCATAGAAGTTTTCAAAGCCGCCCAAGTAGTTGGAATATGATATAATCTACAATGTTCAGGCCACCAAACACATGCGAAGCTAGTGAAAGCACAAACAGCAGCAGGAACACGTCTCTCCTCAGGATATTGTAGACATGTAAAACGTTGTTCAATTTGTAACCCCCAAGTAAGATATATATCAGGAACATATCTACCCTCAAATGGTGGAATATTCAATTTCAGCTTAGCAAGATGGTCATGATCTCATACCTCATAAGGTGTTGTAGCCCGATCATAGCGATGATATACCTGAGGACGACCTGGTGGTGGTGGTGCTAGTGGTTGCACATAGTTCTGATTTTGATCAACCTCATCCTCGTAATGGTCCTCCACCTGTGCAGTAGTAGTAGGAGCTACAGAAGCATCAACAGCGGCACCAGAATTTTGCCCAGGGTCAATGGGAATGCGATGTGCTCGTCCCACTTGATTTGGAAGGCGACGTTGTTGTTGTTGTTGTTGTAGAGGTGCATTAGGTGCAGCCGGTGGTGGTGGTGGAAGACGCGCGAGCAATTCATTAAACTTGTTATCAAGCTTTGTTTCGAACGTCTTCTCCATGCCATCTATCTTCTCCATGGCCTCTTCAAATCTGTTTATCACATCTTGCACCTGTCCACTCATCATTTGCTGAAATTTATCATGCAACTCCTTATTCGTCATGTTATCCCAGTCAGTCTCGTCGGCTTGTGATCCTGCCATGGTTAGCAGCAATAGAAACACACAAGAATATGATCCTACATACTACTAATAAGAGGTGGTGGTGGGTGTCACAAAACCATCAAGCAAATCTCAAATTCTTACCAGTTCTTGCCCAGCAGCAGGCGGTGATCGGCAACCGTCGTAGTCAAAACTCTCAAATCTTGGATAGAGCGATTACCAGAGAGAGTTAAACGCACGATGTTGATGTATGTGGATCTAGGAAGGCTTATAATATGGTAGCAAAAAGGGTCAGCAATAATCAATTCAGAGATGCAAAGTTGAATAAACGCTCAACGATGGTACTATGCTGGTCCTAGGCTAGACCGTGCTAGAGACGCGAGCCTAGAACACTAACAAAATCACGGCTCAACACGTAAACAAGGGAGGAGCACGCTCTGAATTATTTTATTTTTTTTCTTCACTTTTTTTGCACTTTTTTCTCTTTTTGGCACTTTTTTTGCTCCGCAACAATTTTTTTCGAAAAAGTCCACAAATGGTCTAAAAACTGCCTAGCCAAAATTTTCCAAACTTAGTTTTTTTTGAGTTTGGAACTATTTTTCTACTACGGGTAGCATGGAAGTTGGGGAGTCCTACTCTGTCATGATTCGGAGTATGGCGTGACCTGGAAATCCAAAACAAAGCAACAAATACTGGACTCGGACTAGGACTGGTGGTGGAGATGAATCTGGTGGAAACTCGGACTGGTGGCGGATATATGTAGGGCGGTGGAACTCAGACTCGTGGTGAATCGGTGATGGAGGTGGACTCGGATTATCCTGATGGCGGTGGATATGTGGTAAAGGCAGCGGTGATGAGGATGGTGGTATAAGGCAGCTGTGATGACGATGGTGGTATAGGCAGTGGTGATGACGATGGTGGTATAAGGCAGCGGTGATGACGATGGTGGTATATGGTAGCGGTGATGACAATGGTGCGGCGGCGGCGTGAAAACTTGTGAACATAACTCGAAACTCTAAAGGAGTAGACACTAAGACCAGCAACTAGACACGACGAAGCAACCGCAAATTCAACAATGCAAAACCCTAAAAAGATTATGCAAAGGCTCAGATTGGTTCAGATATGATGAACTAACCCTAATTTGTTTTTGTCTTTTTCGTGGACTGTATGATGCGGAGCATCCCAAGGCCATCCCCATGGACCCTACTACATCTCCTACGACACCTCTTGGACCCATGACACGAGCACATGCAAGAGCTCTCGAAACCGAGGTGACATCACTCCCCTCACATTTCCACTTCGATGCATATGAGACATGGCTAATACCTCATACAGACACATTGTGCATACTCAGGTACCACAGAGAAGCTAAGGAGCAAGGAGAAGAAGAAGAGGAAGATGGACATGAAGACAGAGAAGAAGAAGTGATGAAGAAGAAGCTACACGCTCCGGACGACCGACGAACTCCGGACGTCCGACGACCTCCAGGCTCCGAACGTCCGCCTCCTCCGGACGGCCGACACTTCCACACCCGAGCCAAAACAGACGGACATTCGACGCTCCACGAACGACCGACCCCGACTGTACGTCCGACCGAAGACCACCTGAGCCGAATCTACGGACGTCCGACAAGCACCGGACGTCCAGACCCTCGCGAGCCTCCGAACGACTGGTGACCCCGGACGTCCAACGCATGTGTGCTGTTTTGTGTTGGGCCGCAACCCATGTACCCCTTTTCCCCCTCTTTTGCACTAAGACTCTATATACCCCACCTCGTCCAACTTTCTAGGGTTAGCATTGGTTTAGCTCATTTGAGAGATAGAGCATTGCTCATCCACATCGGATCTACTCCTCGTGAGAGACCGCTGCCTCTTCGGAGAAGATCCCTTTGGATTCAAGACCTCCTTGCGGAGAAGATCATCAAGACCCCCTCTTGGGCGGCCCCATCAAGACCTCCTCATGGAGAAGACCGTTACCTCTTGTATTGTCCGTTGTTGTCTTTGGATCTTGTATCTCTCTTTGTGTTTTGAGAATCTAGCACATGTGTGACTTAATCTTGTTGGTTTGTGTGTTCCTCTTTGTGCCCCTTTGTGATTTCCCCTCGTGTTCTTTGTGTTCATCGCGGAATCCGCTCCTTTCTTGAAAGATCGGCTGATTAGGGTTCTACCCTACATCACTGTAGGTATGAAGAGCAGACTTGATCTAAACTATGAAAAACTGTAAAATCTCATCGAGCAACCTGGAAATCTGATACCACTAGATAGAGGCGAAGGTGATGCGGGGCATCCCAAGGCCATCCCCATGGACCCAATTATATCTTCTATGACACCTCTTGGACCCATGACACGAGCACGTGCAAGAGCTCTTGAAACCGAGGTGACATCTCTCCTCTCACATTTCCACTTTGATGCACATGAGACATGGCTACTACCTCATACGGACACTTTGTGTATTCTCAGGTATCATGGAGAAGCTAAGGAGCAAGGAGAAGAGGAAGAGGAAGATGGACATGAAGACGGAGACGACGGAGAAGAATAAATGATGAAGAAGAAGCTACAGGCTCCGGACGACCGGTGAGGACCAGACGTCCGACGATCTCCAGGCTCCGGACGTCCGACCCAGACCGGACGTCCGACGACACCGCACCCAAGCCAAATCTACGAATTTCCGGAACCCAGCGGACGACCGATGCCCGGACGTCTGACCCCGACCGGACATCCGACAAAAGACCACCCGAGCCGAATCTACGGACATCCGGGCCCTCGCGAGCCTCCGGACGACCGATGAGTCCCGGACGTCCGACGCCCGTGCACCGTTTCGTGTTGCGCCGCAGCCCATGTACCCCTTTGCCCCCCTTTTTTGTACTAAGACTATATATACTCCACCTCGTCCAACTTCCTAGGGTAGCGTTGGTTTAGCTCATTTTGAGAGATAGAGCTTCGCTCATCCACATCGGATCTACTCCTCGTGAGAGACCACGACCTCTTCGGAGAAGATCCCTTTGGATTCAAGACCTCCTTACGGAGAAGAACATCAGGACCTCCTCACGGAGAAGACCATTACCCTTGTATCGTCCTTGGTTGATTGTGTATCGTGTGAACCCTATGTATTCGAGGATCTAGAACATGTGTGACTCTCTTGTGTTGTTTTAGTATTTCCCCCGTGTTTCCCTTGTGTTTTCCCTCTCTTTCCACCTCGTGTTTTCGTGTTCTTCGCGGGATCCCGCTCCTATCGTGAAAGATCGGGCCATAGGGTTCCTACCCTACATCATCTTGGTATCAGAGCCACATTGATCACGATTTCGGAGCCTCCCTGTTGTGTTTCTAGCCTTGTTTTGTTATTTTTCGTCCTAATTCGAAAATTTCCCCACAAAAATAGCCCCAATTTTTTTTGTGATTTGTTAGTGTGTTGAGATTTTATTGGTTTGGATCCGTGGATTTGCTTTGTTTCGAGTGGATCTAGCTTTACCCCCCTTTCCTTACCCTTTCCATCCACAAAATCCTCCGGATTTGACCATTTTCGCCATCTCCACCTCGAACACTAGCTGTTCATCCCGTGCCCGAATTTCGCCCAGGCACCGGACGTCCGACCCTGCCCGGACGTCCAATGACTAGCCCTGCCCGGACGTCTGACCGACCCTACATTTCCGCATACGCACTCCCACCACGAATACACCATCACCACTTCCGCACACCACCACCATTTCGACCGTTTCGCACTCCGACACGTGTTGCCACTTCGAGCTTTGAGAATTTGAGTTGCGGTTCCGTATCCTTTCGTGTTTTGGCTACCTAGGTACGATTCGACATCAACATCGCCGCCGCTCATCTTCGCCACAGACGCGTCATCAACAACGACCACCTCGACTACATCTTGGTATTCGGTCCACCATTTTGACACCATACCGTAAGCAAGAACGGTAACCTCGTCTTGGTATTGGACATATCACTCTTGCCATTACATTGATAGCCATCATAGCCTTACTACTTTGCGTTGCTTACCCATCGAGACTAGCCATTGAGTATTGCCGGCAACGAGACTTGTGCACATTAGTGATCATACTTCCCATAGCATACATACATCATTGTTGCATATATTGGTATCATCTCTTGTGTCACAAAGTTGTCATCGCATACACAATGGTTACCTTGGTTCGTCAAGCATCGCATAAGAAAAGATCTCCAACATCAAAGAGCCAAATAAGCTTTTAAGCAAAGAGGAAAGATAAGGAAAGAGCTTTTAAGCAAGAACCATAGCATCATACAACATTAAGATTGTCATACTCGATCATCTTGCATCATATCATAGAAACACCTTGCATAAATGATACTTGGGATAGAAGTCGTTGCATTTTTGCTAAGTAGGTTGTGCACAAGTTCTTGTACCCGCCTATTGTGCAATCGTGCTAGCATATTTCTAGTGTTGTGCAACAAGAGCATTTTCGTGGATTCCACATTTTGGCTCATCCTTGGTTGCCCAACCCCACTTATCTTTTTGTGTGTGTGTTTCCATGTACCTTATATGCTTGGTCTACTTGTTACATTGCATCTTGCGAATCTTTTCCAACTTTACTGAAGCTCACTTACAATTGCATAAAATTTTGTGCCACCATCCTAACCAAGCTCCACCAAAAGCTTTTACTTGTGTAGGTGTGATAAACCGACAAGAGCTAGTACCAATTGTGCTATTTCCTTGTCGTACATTGGAGTGATCATCGATCCACTTTCAACTTCGGTCAAGGTACATTTGGTATTCGTTCTTCTCTTTCAACCACTCACATTGTTTATCTTGGAATGATGGATAGGCCAAGTACTTCTACCACCCCACTCTTCATTGAGCATGACGACGACATGAACTCCTACGTCACCAAGAGTCACCTCTTTGGTGCACAACGTGCTTTGCATCAAGAGCAACAAGCCATGAGTGAACGCATCGACAACCTCGCCGCTGACTTGCGACTATCTGAGCAACGTACAAGGGACTACCTCGACCACAAGCTCGATGATCACAAGCAAGAGAATGACGCAAGGATGGATGAAATTCATGCTTTGTTGCTCAACCGCTCTTCTTCCACTTCATCCTCATCAAGAAGGACCCCGCTCAAGTTGACACTCCGACTTTACCCTCTCCGGCAAAAGTACACCGACATCGAACACTCTATGCCGTGTCGTGCGCAACAGTCATCAAGCAAGCCTCAATCCCCTACGCGACACCGACTCTCAAGAGCGCCGACAACGACAAACTAAAGAGGCCTTTGCACTAGCACGAGAATGGCAACGACAATGCCAACATGAAGAGGAAGAGCGAGCGTGTCTACACCAAGTTGCAAAAGATGCCTAGGCACAACGCCAATAAGAATAACTCCGTGAAGGTCAAGCACTTGTGGCACAAGAATCCCTCCAAGATTCAAGTCGAGCCGTAGCCAACCGAGGCCAACAAGCTCGAGAATAAGAAGAAGCATTTCGCGAAGAAATTCAAGAACGGAGATTTCAAGCTCGTGTGCATCGTCAAGTTCCTCAAGCTCCTCCTCGAGCTCGACAAGCTCCTCCACAAGCTCGCCAAGAACATCAAGTTCATCAAGAACATGAAGACAATGGAAATCCTCCACGACAAGAGCAACATGAGGTTGACAACCGTCCTCACCAAGAGCGACACGAGCTTGACAATCATCTACAACACGGGCATCATCATCCCCGACCCCAACACGATGAAGAGCAACACTATGGAAAGCTCAAGTTCACCATGCCCAAGTTCAATGGAAGCAAGGATCCCGAAGAGTACCTTTCATGGGAATTGAAGGTCGAGAAAATCTTCCGTTTGCACAACTATGAAGAAGAGAAGAAGATCGCAATGGCATCCCTTGAGTTCAAAGACTATGTCCTCATTTGGTGGGAACAAATCATGGAGCGCTGAGAGGCAAGAGGTGAACCACCCATCACTACTTGGGCGCAAATGAAGGATGTCATGAGAGCATGCTTCGTGCCCACCTACTACAACCGCGAACTCTTCAAGAAACTCCAACTACTCAAGCAAGGAACCAAGAGCGTTGAAGAGTGCTACAAGGAGATGGAGATTGCCATGATAAGAGCCAATGTCACGGAAGATGATGAGCAAACAATGGCACGTTTCTTGAATGGACTCAACCTTCCTATCAAGAAGATCGCCGAATTCCAACCATACTCGAACCTCATCGAGCTAGTGCATCAAGCTAACAAAGCGGAATGCCAAGTGCAAGATGATTTCAAGTATGCCAAGGTCTCATCCAAGTCCTACGGCTTCTCCAACAACCAAGCTTCAATGAATCCAACACCGACTACCAAGCCTTCTACTAGCACCATCAAAAAGTCGAGTTCCAAGAAAGCTTCGTCAACTCCAAGTCATCCTCCTACTACAAGCAACTTCAAGCCGAGAGCTTCATCATCATCCACTCCAACCGATGAGACCGTCAAGACAAGTTCCTTCAAATGCTTCACATGCGGATTCCGAGGCCACAAGTCCTATGAGTGCACCAACAAGCGGACCATGATCCTCAATGACGACGGCACTTACGACTCAATGAGTGAAGAAGAAATGGACACAATTGAGCAAGTCACCATGCACCGGCAAGTGAACGATGAAGAGGAACAAGTCTTTTGTGATGAAGATTCAAGTCCCGCCCTTGTTGCTCCAAGGTCTTGACTCTCCAACATCACCAAGAAGACCAATGATGTCACATATTCCACACCAAGGCCGGAATCAATGGATGATCCATCAAAGTCATCATCGATGGAGGGAGTTGTCATAACCTCGCAAGTGAAGAACTTTGCTACAAGCTCCAATTCCCCAAGACTAAGCATCCACACCCATACAAAGTGCAATGGCTTCGCGACACCGGCACCATCCAAGTCGAGCACCGAGTACAAGTCTCCTTCAAAATTGGCACCTATGAAGACACCTTGGCATGCGACGTCGTTCCAATGACCGTTTGCCATCTTCTCCTTGGACGCCCATGGCAATTTGATAGAGGAGTCATCCACAACGGCCAAACAAATCAATACATCTTCAAGATGAAGGGCAAGGAGTATGTACTTTGTCCCATGTCTCCAAGCCAAGTTGTCACCGATAAGCAAGCCACCAGTGGAGATCATAGTGAGAGAGCGAGCCACCAAAAAGAGAGTGAGCACCACAAGCCCAAATCGAACACCTCCACGATGAGTGAAAAGAAGAACTTAGTCCTATTTGCCACCAAAAGTGAGATAAGAGAAGTGTGTGAGAACCCATCTAGTGTCCTACACTACGTCATTGTGTCCAAGGACAATGCACCACAAACTAACACTTCTCACACTCTTCCTCTAGTGTTGTCTTCTCTTTTGTAGGAATTTCACGATGTTTTCCCCGACGAGCTACCTCCGGGACTACCTCCACTACGAGGAATTGAGCACCACATCGACCTCATCCCCGGAGCACCGCTTCCGAACAAAACTCCCTACCGCGTCAACCCCGAATAAACCAAAGAAATACAAAGGCAAGTAAAGCATCTCATAGACCATGGATATGTGCATGAAAGTTTGAGCCCTTGTGTCATCCCGGTCATTCTTGTGCCAAAACGTGACGGTAGCTTTCGCATGTGCTCTGATTGTAGACCTATCAACACTATCACCGTTCTCTATAGGTATCCCATTCCACGCCTTGATGATATGCTTGATGAACTTAGCGGTGCCACTATCTTTTCAAAAATTGATCTTAAGAGTGGTTACTATCAAATCTGCATACAAGAGTGTGATGAATGGAAAACCGCTTTCAAAACCAAGTTTGGCTTGTATGAGTGGTTAGTCATGCCTATGGGTCTCTCGGAAGCACCGGGCACTTTTATGCGTCTTATGAATCATGTCTTTCGCCCTTACATTGGTATATTTGTTGTGGTCTACTTTGATGATATCCTTGTTTATAACACATCTCTTAGAGATCATGTCGCCCATGTTTGAACCGTTTTGCAAACTCTTCGAAAAGATCAACTCTATGCTAATATGGAGAAATGCCTTTTTGGCATTGATAAGCTCATTTTCTTGGGTTTTGTTGTTTCCTCTAAGGGTGTTCATGTTGATGAGTCCAAGATCAATGCTATTAAGACTTGGCCACAACCAACCAATTTGCAACAATTGCGTAGCTTTCTTGGCCTTGCGGGTCTCTAACTTCGCTTTGTGAAGGATTTTAGCACCATTGCTTTGCCTTTGCATGCCTTGAGCAAGAAGAATGCGCCTTTTCTTTGGCGACCGTCCGAAGATACCGCTTTCAATGAGCTTAAGAATTTTCTTACTCATGCTCATGTGCTTGCATTACCCAACTTTGACAAACCCTTTGAGATTCATTGTGATGCTAGTGGTAATGGCATAGGAGGTTTGTTAATGCAAGAGAAGCGCCCCATAGCTTACATTAGTGAGAAACTCTCCGGCACGCAACTCAATTACCCCATCTATGACAAAGAGCTATATGCTTTAGTCGGTGTTTTGCATGAATGGGAACACTATCTTCGCCCTCACGAGTTTATCATTCATACCGATCATGAAACACTCAAGTACCTTAAGGGCCAAACCAAGTTGAACAAGCATCATGCTAAATGGAGTGAATTTATTGAGTCTTTTCCTTATGTCATCAAGTACGTTAAGGGTACGGAAAACATTGTAGCGGATGCCCTTTCTCCCATATGCAAGCTTGTGACTCAACTTGAATGGGATGTCATTGGTTTTGAACATATCAAAGACTTGTATGAGCATGATCCTACTTTTGCTCCGCCTTATGCCAACTTTTTGACGCACACATCTTGGGAACGCTATTACATCAAAGATGGATATCTTATGAGAGCTAACAAACTTTGCATCCCGAGTCTTCTCGTCGTTTGTTGCTTTTGCAGGAATCTCATGGAGGAGGCTTAATGGAACATTTTGGACGAGACAAGACGTTCGCCACGCTCTCGAAGAACTACTTTTGGCCAAAGATGTTTCACGACGTCAACCGCTTCACCAACTGTTGCTCTACATGTCGCAAAGCTAAGTCCAAAGCTCAATTCCATGGCCTTTATATGCCTCTACCAATTCCACATCAACCATGGGAAGACATTAGCATGGACTTTGTACTTGGTTTTCCTAGGACTAGAAATGGCAAGGATTCGGTATTTGTCGTTGTGGACCGTTTCTAAAAAATGGCACATTTTATTCCTTGCAACAAGATAGACGATGCTTCACATGTTGCTAATCTCTTTTCTAGGGAAATATTGCATCTACATGGAGTGCCAAAGACTATCGTCTCAGACCGGGACGTCAAGTTCCTTAGCTACTTTTGGAAGACACTATGCGCTAAGCTCGGAATCAACCTACTTTTCTCCACGGCATATCATCCACAAACCGACGGCCAAATGGAAGTTATGAACCGCACACTCTCCGATATACTTTGGGTACTCATCAAGAAGAACATCAAGGAGTGGGAGGAGTGCCTACCCATTTCCGAGTTCGCCTACGACCGAGAAAGACACTCAACAACCGGCAAGTCCCCTTTCGAGGTCGTCTACGGTTTCAACCCTTTGTCACCATTGGACATTCTCCCTCTACCACTCCAAGAGCGCATCAACTTGGACGCTAGTGCAAGAGTGACACATCTCAAGAAGGTGCATGAAGATACAAGGAACAGCATCGAGCGTCAAGTTCAACGCCTTGCGTCCAATCTAAACTTCAACAAGCACCCTATAATCTTCAACATTGGTGATCTCGTGTGGCTACATCTTCGCAAGGACCATTTTCCACAAGAACGCAAGTCCAAGCTTTGACCCCAAGCTGATGGACCCTTCAAGGTGCTCGCATGATACAACGACACCGCTTACAAGATCGACTTCCTGTGCGACAAGTACAACGTGAGCGACATCTTCAACGTCAAACATCTTTCTCCCTTCCCTGGTGATGAAGAATTTGATCCGAGGACGGATCTTCCCCAAGGGAGGGGAGATGATGCGGAGCATCCCAAGGCCATCCCCATGGACCCAACTACATCTTCTACGTCACCTCTTGGACCCATGACACGAGCATGTGCAAGAGCTCTTGAAACCGAGGTGACATCTCTCCTCTCACATTTCCACTTTGATGCACATGAGACATGGCTACTACCTCATACGGACACTTTGTGCATTCTCAAGTATCATGGAGAAGCTAAGGAGCAAGGAGAAGAGGAAGAGGAAGATGGACGTGAAGATAGAGATGACGGAGAAGAAGAAATGATGAAGAAGAAGCTAAAGGCTCCGAACGACCGGTTAGGACCGGACGTCCGACCCAGACCGGACGTCCGATGCCACCGCACCAGAGCCAAATCTACGGATTTCCGGAAGCCAGCGGACGACCGACGCTCGGACGTCCGACCCCGACCGGACGTCCGACAGAAGACCACCCGAGCCGAATCTATGGACATCCGACAGGCACCGGACTTCCGGACCCTCGCGAGCCTCCGGACGACCGGTGAGTCCCGGACGTCCGACACCTATGCACCGTTTCGTGTTGGTCCGCAGCCCATGTACCCCCTCGCCCCCTCTTTTGTACTAAGACTATATATACTCCACCTCGTCCAACTTTCTAGGGTAGCGTTGGTTTAGCTCATTCTGAGATAGAGCTTCGCCCGTACACATCGGATCTACTCTTCGTGAGAGACCGCGGCCTCTTCGAAGAAGATCCCTTTGGATTCAAGACCTCCTTACTGAGAAGAACAACAAGACCTCCTCATGGAGAAGACTGTTACCCTTGTATCGTCCTTGGTTGATTGTGTACCGTGTGAACCCTATGTATTCAAGGATCCAGCACATGTGTGACTCTCTTGTGTTGGTTTAGTGTTTCCCTCGTGTTTCCTTGTGTTGTCCCTCTCTTTCCACCTCGTGTTCTTCGTGGTATCCCGCTCCTATCGTGAAAGATCGGGCTATAGGGTTGCTACACTACATCAGAAGGTGTCCCGATGTTTCGATGAGATGCTGGCTATCGTTTTGGAGGAAGCCGACTTTGACGATCCAACTACGAACGTGCGAAGACGTCGCACCTTAGCAATTGCTAAACCAACTCCGAGAGGTTATTGACCACGCTGGAGAACGATCAACCTGACCACGAAGGTCTGTTTCCTGCAGGCAAATGAAGAACAAGCAAGAAACTAAGATTGCAATCTGGATATTGCGAATATAAGAGGAAAGCTTTATTGATCAAGGTGGGGTTCTTTGACGCCTTTGTCTGGTCATTGAATGCAAACGAAGTACCCGAAGTTGTAGCTATGGCGAACTTTTATCTAAACAAAAACCAAAGTCTAACGATGCCTTAACGGCTGTATATATGGAGGAGAGAGGGGGGAATTTCGTGGCCCTTGGAGGAGGGGTTCGAAACCAACCCTAACTCTTGTTTCCCCACACATATGGACTGTAAAAACAGCCTATACTTAAGTATTTCGAAAATACATGGGCCTGGCCCAATAATAAGGTGACGCATTACCTAGAATAGCCTCTGGACGAAATTTATGAAGTGGCATCTTGTATATTTCGTCCAAGGGTTCATGCACTCCTTATGGTGGCTTCAAAGTCCTGAAATCATCACTTGTAACAACATTCTTGATCCCCTTGCGCATGCCATCATCTCCATGCTTGGTCTTGCTCCAGTGTTCATCCCTCTTATCCATGCTAGGCACTTCATTTGAAAGCAAAACAAATGTATCCAATTTAGGCAGCATCATATTCTCATAAACATTAGAATCATTACCAAGAAACCAATGTACCTAATAATTTAATTGGTGTGCACGAGCTCTAGTAATTGGTCGAGTATGTATAGCAGCAGGGGCTGTGGGTGTAACAGTGGTATTGATGTCCTCATCATTATGTGAGACATGGCTACTACCTCGAACATGTGTGCTATGCATGACCAGGAACCGAGAGAAAGCCCATGAACAAGAAGGCGAGGACACCAAGCACGAGGAACGAGAAGAAGAGATGCGGAAGAAGCTCCATCGACCGGACGACCGGTCGAGACCGGACGTCCAATGCCTGAAGACCCACCGGACGACCGGCCCAGACCGGATGACCGGCGGCCCTGCACCCGAGCCAAAATGAGCGGACGTCCGACAAGTCCCAGACGACCGACACACTCCAGCGTCCGGATGTCCGACCGTCCCCAGAAATCCGGCGCCACCTAAACTAAGCTAAAATGCTGGACGTCCGGACGACCGGACCCTCGTGAGCCACCAGACGTCTGGTACCTGTGGACGACCGGCGCCTGTGCGCTGCCTTTTGTTGGGCCGCAGCCCATGTACCCCTTTACTTCATCCCCCATTTGCACTAAGACTATAAATAGACCTCTCCCTCCTCCTTTTGATGAGGACATCAATACCATTGTTACACCCACAGCCCCTGCTACTATACATACTGGACCAATTACTAGAGCTCGCGCACGCCAATTAAATTACCAGGTACTTTCGTTTCTTGGTAATGATTCTAATGTTCATGAGAATATGATGCTGCCTAAATTGGATACATTTGTTTTGCTTACAAATGAAGGGCCTAGCTTGGACAAGAAAGATGAACCTTGGAGCCAGTTCAAGCATGGAGATGATGGTGTGTGCAAGGGGAACAAGAACGGAGTTACAAGTGATGATTCGAGGACATTGAAGCCACCATGATGAGTGCATGAATTCTTGGACGAAATATACAAGATGCCACTTCATAAATTTCGTCCAGATGCTATTCTAGGTGCTACGTCACCTTATTATTGGGCCAGGCCCATGTATTTTCGAAATACTTAAGTATAGGATGTTTTAAGAGTCTGTATGTGTGGGTAAACAAGAGTTAGGGTTGGTTTCAGACCCCTCTTCCAAGGGCCACGATATCCCCCCCCCTCTTCCTCCATATATACAGCCCTAGGGAATTGTTTAGACTTTGGGTTTTGTTTAGATTAAAAGTCCGCCATAGCTGCAACTTCGCGTACTTTGTTTGTGTCCAACGACCAGACCAAGACGTCCCAGAACCCCACCTTGATTAATAAAGCTTTCATCTTATATTCGCAATATCCAGATTGCAATCTCAGTTTCTTGCTTGTTCTCCATTTGCTCGCAGGAAACAGACCCTCGTGGTCAGGTTGATCGTGCTCCGGTGTGATCAATAACCCCTCGGAAGTTGGTTTAGCGAGTGCTAAGGCGTGATGTCTCGCATGTTCGTAGTCCGATCGTCAAAGTCCACTCCCACAGAAAACGATAGCCACCATCTCATTGAAACATCGGGACACCTTTGCCTCTATCAAGTGGTATTAGATATCCAGGTTTCTCGGCGAGATTTTACAGTTTTTCATAGTTTAGATCGAGTCTGTTCTTCATACCTATAGTCCATGAAAAAGCCAAAAAAAATATTAGGGTACGTCAACATATCCAAACCAGTCTGAGCCTTTGCATAGTCTTTTCAGTATTTTTCTTTGATGAGTTTGCGGTTGCATCGTCGTGTCTAATTGCTGGTCTTAGTGTCTAGTCCTTTAAAGTTTCGAGTTCTTTTCACAAGTAGTCACACCACCGCCGCATCATTATCATCACCGCTGCCATATACCACCATCATCGTCACCGCTGCCTTATACCACCATCGTCATCACCGCTGCAATATACCACCGCTACCATATACCACATATCCACCGCCATCACGATAATCCGAGTCCACCTCCATCACAGATTCGCCACCAGTCCGTGTTCCACCGCCCTACATATATTCGCCACCAGTCCGAGTCCAGTATTTGTTGCCTTGCTTTCGAGATCCAGATCACATGATACTTCGAGCCGTGACAGAGTAGGACTCCTGAGATTCCGTGCTACCCGCAGTAGAAAAAATAGTTAAAGTTTAAAAAATACTTTGTTGCGGAGCAAAAAAAGAGTAAAAAAATTCTGGCTAGGCAGGTTTTTGACCATTTGTAGACTTTTTCGAAAAAAAATTGTTGCGGAGAGAGAAAAAGAGAGGAAAAAAGTGCAAAAAAATGAAAAAAAAATCAGAGCGTTCTCCTCCCTTGTTTCCGTGCAGCGTCGTACTTTTGTTAGTGTTGTTGGCTCGCGTCTCTAGCACGGTCTAGCCTAGGACCAGCACAGTACCGTCGTTGAGCATCTATTCAACTTTGCATCTATGAATTGATTATTGCTGACCCTTTTTGCTACCATATTATAAGCCTTCCCAGCTCCACATACATCTATGTCGTACGTTTGACTCTCCTTGGTAATCGCTCTATCCAAGCTTTGAGAGTTTTGACTACGACGATTGCCGATCACCACCTGCTACTGGGTAAGAACAGGTAAGAATTTGAGATTTACTTGACGGATTTGTGACACCCACCACCACCCCTTGTTAGTAGTCTGTAGGATCATATTCTTGTGTATTTCTATTGCTGCTAACCATGGCAGGATCACAAGACAACGAGACTGACTGGGAGAGCATGACGAATAAGGAGTTACATGATAAATTTTAGCAAATAATGAGTGGACAAGTGCAAGATGTGCTAAACAGAGTTGAAGAGGCCATGGAGAAGAAAGATGGCATGGAGAAGACGTTCGAAACAAAGCTCGATAACAAGTTTAACTAATTGCTCCCGCGTCTTCCAACACCACCACCGGCTGCACCTAACGCACATCTACAACAACAACAACAACAACAACAACGACGACGACGACGACGACGATGACGACTACCTCCACGTCGCGAAATAGCCCTCCGCCTTGCGAGCGGTCTCCCTCTTGCGCCAGGCCAAACTATTGGTGCTGCTGTTGATACTTCTGTGGCTCTTACTGCTGATGCGGAGGATGATGATTTTGCGGGAGATTACGAGGATGGGGTTGATCTAAATCAGAACTATGTGCAACCACCAGCACCACAACCAGCAGGTCGTCCACATGCAAATAATATTCCACCATTTGAGGGTAGATATGTTTGTGATATATATCTTACTTGGGAGTTAGAAACTGAACAACGGTTTACATGTTTACAATATCCTGAGGAGAGACGTGTTCCTGCTACTGTTTGTGCTTTCACTAGTTTTGCATGTGTTTGGTGGTCTGAACATTGTACATTATATCCTATTCCAGCTACTTGGGCTGCTTTGAAAACTGTTATGCGTATTTGTTGGGTTCCATGATATTATCAACGTGAACAACTTCAAAAATTGCAGTGTTTAAGACAAGGAAAAAATTATGTTGAAGAATATTATCAGGAATTACAGACTGACATTATTAGATGTGGTATTGTTGAGGAGAATGAAGCTATGCTTGCACGTTTTGGAGTATAAGGAGTATACTAATATCACTCGTTTATTCCATCTTGCTTGTAAAGCTGAACATGAAGTGCAGGATCGACAGGCATTTGGCGCAAACTAACTTTTTTGCAGGTCGATCTTCATCATGGACACCACGTGCATCCTCTACTTCCACTGCACCAGCATCTCCATCAGGTGCCATCTCCAGCCGTGATACAAGAAAGCAGGCACAACCACCACCATTTGCCAAGAGCACACCTGACGGGCCTGCGCAGAGCTCTTCTTCTTCCATGGCATCAACATGGCACACAACTGATATTATTTGTCGTCTTTGTAAGGGAAGAGGACATTTTGTGAGAGAATGCAAATCTCAGCGTGTAATGATTGCTACTAAGGATGGTGGGTATGAGTTCGCTAGTGACTATGACAAGGAGACTTTGGCTCTTATTACACATGAAGAACACGGTGGAGATGATTCTGATCATGAGACGCAATACATGGCTCCTAAAGATGCTGACAAGTATGAATGTTTAGTTGCTCAACGTGTTTTGAGTGTGCAGGTCACACAAGCTGAGCAAAATCAGAGGCATAATTTGTTCCATACAAAGGGAGTTGTGAAGGAACGTTCTGTTCGCGTCATCATAGATGGAGGGAGCTGCAACAACTTGGCTAGCATGGAGATGGTGGAGAAGCTATCTCTCACCACAATTCAACATCCACATCCTTACTACATCCAATGGTTCAACAACAGCGGCAAGGTTAAGGTAACACATACTGTTCGTGTGCATTTTAGTATCTCTACATATGCTGATTATGTTGATTGTGATGTGGTACCTATGCAAGCATGTTCCTTATTACTTGGTAGACCATGGCAATTTGATAAAAAATTTGTACACCATGGTAGAAACAATCAGTATACTCTTTTTCATAAGGATAAAAGTATTACTTTGCTTCCTATGACTCTTGATTCCATTTTGAAAGATGATATTAATAGAGCTAATAAGGCAAAATAGGAGAAAAATAAGAGCAAAAATCAGATTGTGACAAAATAATTTGAGTAACAAATGAAGCCTAATAATAAACCATCTGGCGTTGCTTCTGAAATTAAATTGAAAAGTGCATGTTTACTTGCCACCGAATCTGATATTGATGATGTAGATTTTAGCAAATATGTATGCTATGCTTTTGTGTGATAAGAGGCATTATTTTCATTCGAGGATGCGCCTTCCTCTTTGCCTCCTGCTGTCACTAACATTTTGCAGGAGTTCGCTGATGTCATTTCCACAAGACGTGCCACCGGGATTACCACCTATTCGAGGGATTGAGCATCAAATTGACTTTATTCCCGGTGCATCATTACCCAACCTAGCACCATACCTTACCAATCCAGAGGAGACGAAGGAGATTATGCGTCAAGTACAAGAACTGCTCGACAAAGGTTATATACGCGAATCCCTTAGTACTTGTGTTGTTCCTATCATTTTAGTGCCAAAAAAGGATGGTACGTCGCGTATGTGCGTTGATTGTAGAGGCATTAATAATATTACTATTCGTTATTGTCATCCTATTCCTAGGCTAGATGATATGCTTGATGAATTGAGTGGCTCT
This sequence comes from Triticum urartu, assembly GCF_003073215.2. Lineage (NCBI taxonomy): Eukaryota > Viridiplantae > Streptophyta > Magnoliopsida > Poales > Poaceae > Triticum > Triticum urartu. Next base: position 214,769,124 of record NC_053023.1, on the reverse strand, counting down.
ACAATACTCTCCAAAGTTGATTTGCTTAGTGCATACCATCAAATTCGTATGAAATTGGGAGATGAATGGAAAACAACATTTAAAACTAAGTTTGAATTATATGAGTGGTTAGTCATGCCTTTTGGGTTAACTAATGCACCTAGTACTTTCAAGAGATTAATGCATGAAGTTTTACGTGCTTTCATTAGACGATTTGTGGTAGTTTACTTTGATGACATAGTGATTTATAGCAAATCTTTGGAGGAACATTTGTAACATTTATGTGCTGTTTTTATTGCTCTACGTGATGCACGTTTGTTTGGTAACCTTGGAAAGTGAACCTTTTGCACCGACCGAGTATATTTTCTTGGCTATGTTGTTACTCCACAGGGAATTGAAGTTGATAAAGCCAAGATTGAAGCTATTGAGAGTTGGCCGCAGCCCAAAACGGTCACACAAGTGAGGAGTTTCCTTGGCCTCCTGGTTTCTATAGGCGTTTTGTGAGAGATTTCAGCACCATTGCTGCACCTCTCAACGAGCTTACAAAGAAGGATGTGCCTTTTGTTTGGGGTACCGCATAGGAAGAAGCCTTCACCGTATTGAAAGATAAGTTGACACATGCTTCTTTACTCCAACTTCCTGATTTTAATAAGACTTTTGAGCTTGAATGTGATGCTAGTGGAATTGGATTAGAAGGTGTGTTATTACAAGATGGCAAACCTGTTGCATACTTTTCTGAAAAATTCAGTGGGCCTAGTCTGAACTATTCTACTTTATGATAAAGAATTATATGCTCTTGTTCGGACCCTAGAAACATGGCAACATTATTTTTTGCCCAAGGAATTTGTTTTACATTCTGATCATGAATCTTTGAAACACAATAAAATTCAAGCAAAACTGAACCGTAGACATGCTAAATGGGTTGAATTCATTGAGACTTTTCCTTGTGTCAATAAACACAAGAAGGGCAAAGAAAATGTTATTGCTGATGCATTGTCTCATCGTTATACTATGCTTTCACAACTTGACTTTAAAATATGTGGTTTGGAGACCATCAAAGATCAATATGTGCATGATGCCGAATTTAAAGATGTATTGCAGAATTGTAAGGAAGGGAGAACTTGTAACAAGTTTGTTCTTGACGATGGATTTGTATTTCGTGCTAACAAGCTATGCATTCCAGCTAGCTCCGTTCGTCTTTTGTTGTTGCAGGAGGCGCATGGAGGAGGATTAATTGGGGCACTTTGGCATGAATAAGACGGAGGATATACTTGCTACACATTTTTTTGGCTAAAGATGAGACATGATGTTGAGCGTTTTGTTGCTCGCTGCACTACATGTCAAAAAGCGAAGTCACGACTAAATCCTCATGGTTTATATATGCCTTTGCCTGTACCTAGTGTTCCTTGGGAGAATATATCTATGGATTTTGTTTTAGGTTTACCTCGAACAAAGAAGGGGAGGGATAGCATATTTGTTGTCGTGGATAGGTTCTCGAAAATGGCACACTTTATACCATGTCATAAAAGAGATGGTGCTGTTAATGTTGCTGATTTGTTCTTTCGTGAAATTATTCGGTTGCATGGTGTGCCAAATACTATTGTTTCAGATCGTGATACTAAATTTCTTAGCCAATTTTGGAGATGTTTATGGGCTAAGTTGGGGGCTAAACTGCTTTTTTGTACTACTTGTCACCCCCAAACTGATGGACAAACTGAAGTAGTCAATAGAACATTGTCTACTATGCTTAGGGCTGTTTTGAAGAATAATAAGAAAATGTGAGAAGAATGCTTGCTTCATATTGAATTTTCTTATAATCGTTCATTGCATTCTACTACTAAGATGTGCCCTTTTGAAATTGTGTATGGTTTCCTACCTCGTGCACCTATTGATTTGTTGCCTCTTCCATCTTTGGAAAAGGTTAATTTTGATGCTAAAGAACGTGCTGAATTGATTTTAAAAATGCATGAGTTAACTAAGGAAAATATTGAGCGTATGAATGGTAAATATAAACTTGCTGGAGATAAGGGTAGAAAACATGTTCTGTTTCCACCTGGAGATCTTGTTTGGTTACATTTGCGTAAGGATAGATTTCCTCATTTGCGCAAATCAAAGCTAATGCCACGTGTTGATGGTCCTTTTAAGGTGTTAGAGAAAATAAATGATAATGCATATAAAATTGAGATGCCTGTAGATTTTGGGGTTAGTCCCACTTTTAACATTGCAGACTTAAAGCCTTATTTGGGTGAGGAAGATGAGCTTCCATCGCGGACGACTTCATTTCAAGAAGGGGAGGATGATGAGGACATCAATACCATTGTTACACCCACAGCCCTGCTACTATACATACTAGACCAATTACTAGAGCTCGTGCACTCCAATTAAATTACCATGTACTTTCATTTCTTGGTAATGATTCTAATGTTCATGAGAATATGATGCTGCCTAAATTGGATACATTTGTTTTGCTTACAAATGAAGGGCCTAGCTTGGACAAGAAAGATGAAATTTGGAGCAAGTTCAAGCATGGAGATGATGCCGTGCGCAAGGGGAACAAGAACGGAGTTACAAGTGATGATTCCATGACTTTGAAGCCACCATAATGAGTGCATGAAGCCTTGGACGAAATATACAAGATGCCATTTCATAAATTTCGTCCAGAGGCTATTCTAGGTGTTGCGTAACCTTATTATTGGGCCAGGCCCATGTATTTTCAAAATACTTAAGTATAGGATGTTTTTAGAGTCTGTATGTGTGGGGAAACAAGAGTTAGGGTTGCTTTCGGACCCCTCCTCCAAGGGCCACGAAGTTCCCCCCTCTTCCTCCATATATACAGCCCTTAGGGCATTGTTTAGACTTTGGGTTTTGTTTAGATTAAAAGTTCGCCATAGCTACAACTTCGCATACTTCGTTTGTGTACAACGACCAGACCAAGACGTCACAGAACCCCACCTTGATCAATAAAGCTTTCATCTTAAGTTCGCAATATCTAGATTGCGATCTCAGTTTCTTACTTGTTCTTCATTTGCTCGCAGGAAGCAGACCCTCGTGCTCAGGTTGATCATGCTCCGGCGTGGTCAATAACCCTTCGGAAGTTGGTTTAGCGATTGCTAAGGCCCGACATCTCGCGCGTTCATAGTCGGATCGTCAAGGTCAACTCCCACAGAAAACGATAGCCACCATCTCATCGAAACATCGGGACACCTTTGCATGTATCACCTTTCTAGGATGAGCATTGTGTTAGCTCATTTGTGAGATAGAGCTTCGCTCATACATATCGGATCTACTCCTTGCGAGAGACCGCGGCCCCTCTTCGGAGAAGATCCACCTTGGATTCAAGACCCCTTTATGGGAAGATCCCCTCGTGGATTCAAGACCTCCTGATGGAGAAGAACCGGCTACCCTTTGTATCGTCCCATGTTGATCGTGGATCTTGTATCTCCCTTTGTGTTCATGGATCTAGCGCATGTCTGATCATTCTTGTTGGTTTGAGTGTTCCTCTATGTGCCCCTTTTGTGATTTCCCCTCGTGTTTTCCCCTCGTGTTCTTCGTGTTCATCGCGGGATCTGCTCCTTTCCTGAAAGATCGGCCACATAGGGTTCCACCCTACATCATCTTGGTGTTAGAGCCACATTGATTACGATTTCGGAGCCTCCCTTCGTTGTTTTCTAGCATAATTTTGTTGTGTTATTCCCCAATATCGAAAATCCCCACCAAAAATAGCCCCAATTTGTTTTGTGATTTGTTGGCTTGAGGAAGTTTTGTTGATTTTGATCATTGATTTGCTTGGTTTCGAGTGGATCTAGCATCTCCCCAATTTTCCCCACTTTCCATCCATGAAATCTCATCAATTTTGACCCCAAAATCATCATTTGCCGCCCAAAATCGCGCCTCGGATATTGCATCTCGCGTTGACCCCGACCCACCGGACGATTTGCCCTTTACGGATGTCCGGAGCCCCTAGACCGACCGGACGTCTGACATTTTCCGGACGACCGGAACCCCTAACCCGAGCCAAATTTACGGATTTCCGAGCCCGCCCGGACGTCCGGCCCCGGACATCCGACCACCTTCGGACGTCCGATACCTGTACATTCCCATTTCGGATGATTTTTGTTTTGTCCATAACTAATTCATCCAAACTCCGATTTTCGTGTTCTTTAGCTCGTTGAAAGCTCTTGACATCCACCTTCCCACAAAAAAAGCACCAACATCTTTTGACTCCATCAAATTTTGTGAATTTTGGCATCTTTGCCTTGGGCTTCCACCACATCATCCGCTACACCACCACCGACTTCCGCAACCTAACCAATTTTGTTCCCCATCACATTAGTGGTTTCTTGAGGAATGATTTGAGTCTGCTAAGGTGTCTAGGTGTAACATCCCAAATTTCCAATTTGGATTGTTATACATTAGATCATCACTGCATATCATATTTTATTTGCTTTCGGTTTGATCCTAGAAATTTTATACAACTCAAGGACCCTCGGAGAGAGTTGGATGATTTCGTTATTTTCATATTTGAGTTTTCTCAAATTTTGAAAATAAGATCATTTGATTTTATTTATTTTATCTTCAATTATTTCTATTATAAAAATATGAGAGAGGGAATAAATTAACTTTCCCAAAATAAAGAAATATTTAGGATTTAATAATAAAATCAAATAAGATTTTATTTTGGAGTTATTTGCTATTTTTTTGAAGTTAGGAAAAATGCGTGTTTTCCAAAATTGCATTTAGGCCCCAAATAAATGTTCATCATGTTCGGGTTGATTTTAGAAGTCGGGGAAAATTTATTTCGGGATTTTTGGAGTCCATTTAGTATTTCTTTTAAAAAAAATTCTGCGCGTAATTATTAAAAAAAACGTGCAACCGACTTAGAGCCGGTTTCGGCCCGGAATCTTCGGGCCGGCCTTTATATAGCGCCGCCCCGATCCCGTTAAGCCCTAGCCGCCCATGCCGCCTAACCCTAACCCTAGCCAGCCGCCGCCGCCGCCGGACCCCGCCGCCGCCGCCGCTGCCGAGGTTGACCCCGCCACCACCGCCGGTTTTCCTTTCGGTTTTTCGTCGGTTTTTTAAATCTGTTTTTTATTTAGATCGGTTTATTTCTGGTTTAGTTTAGTTAGCGAGCATTCACTCGTTCGTTCGTTTTAACGAACGCGTTCACCGTTTCGTTCCAGAAAACGAACGTTCGTTCGTTAATTTGTTCGTCATTTTTTCTTTTTTTTCGGATTTTCCGCGATTATTTCTGATCGCGATTTCTGATCCGATTTCGTTCTAGAATAACTTTTCGCTCGTTTATCGGAATCAAGCGATTCAAGCGCCTGGAGTTTCGTCTCGAAACCCTCCTTTCGTTTAACCAACTCAAACAAGTTTTTGCTTCTATAAAATTTTACCTAGATCCAGATTAGTAAAAGAAGCTTGTTTCTTTTGCCGTTTGACTTTCGTTGCTTCGTTCGATTTGATTCTTTTTGCAAACCGGAGTTCTTAAGTTGAACTTTCTGGTTAGTTCTCTTATTTGAGTTTTACCCGTGCATTAGATGAGTATTTATTGTATGCTTGTTTGTTTGCGATAGAGTACCCGGAGTGTGCCTCTTGCTACTTTGAATCGCTAGGTTTCGCGGATCATCAGCAAGGCAAGTAACACTTTGATCATACCTCCTACTACCCAGTTTTATTGCATTAGATCAATCCTCAAACATTGCATGAATAGGATCTAATTAAATTGTGGGTTTTGGGAAGTAGATGAGGTAGTACCTATTACCTGTTTTATTATCAAACCCTTGGGAGTTACTTCTACGTTTGCTTATATTGCCATGCTATGCTAGTAGACATGGATTGGGTGAGTGTATCCATGACAGATGTGAGATTGTTAAATTAATGGTTTATTTAAGGTGGCAACTTAAACACACATCTGGGTGGATTGAGGCACCTGGGTATTCCAGTGATTGCCTATTTTTCTTTATGGACCGCCACCCGGGCTCAAAGGGATCATGAGATTATTCATACTAGAAACTTCCGTGTGCAGCCACAAGCTACTATGGGCTCTAACATAGTTGATTAAGTCGTGCGAACTCTTACAGTGGTAGACTAGCAGATGTAGGGTGAGGGAGTCCTGGATTAGGGGGTGTTCGGGTAGCCGGACTATACCTTCAGCCGGACTCCAGGACTATGAAGATACAAGATTGAAGGCTTCGTCCCGTGTCCGGATGGGACTTTCCTTGGCGTGGAAGGCAAGCTTGGCGATGCGGATATTCAAGATCTCCTACCATTGTAACCGACTTTGTGTAACCCTAACCCTCTCCAGTGTTTATATAAACCGGAGGGTTTTAGTCCGTAGGACAACTTCATCATACAACAATCATACCATAGGCTAGCTTCTAGGGTTTAGCCTCCTTGATCTCGTGGTAGATCTACTCTTGTACTACCCATATCATCAATATTAATCGAGCAGGACGTAGGGTTTTACCTCCATCAAGAGGGCCTGAACCTGGGTAAAACATTGTGTCCCTTGTCTCCTGTTACCATCCGCCTAGACGCACAGTTCGGGACCCCCTACCGGAGATCCGCCGGTTTTGACACCGACATTGGTGCTTTCATTGAGAGTTCCTCTGTGTCGTCGCTTTTAGGCCCAATGGCTCCTTTGATCATCGACAACGATGCATTCCAGGGTGAGACTTTTCTCCCCGGACAGATCTTCGCCTTCGGCGGCTTCGCACTACGGGCCAATTCGCTTGGCCGCCTTGAGCAGATCGAAAGCTACGCCCCTGGCCATCAGGTCAGGTTTGGAAGCCTACACGGATGACATCCGCGGGGACTAGATCTTCGACGGATTCGAGCCACAGCCAAGCGCGCCGCACTGTCTCGATGGGCATGATATAGCTCTGCCGCCGAACATCGCCTTGGAGGCCGCACACGCATCGGTTCCGACCATTGATTCGGAGCCTACTGCGCCGATCGAGGATCAGCGGTTAGACGCTGCCTCAGGGGCTGCGATCTTAGAGGCGATCGAGCCGAACTCCAGCCCCGCACTCCGCATGGCCCGTGACTCCGAGGAGCCGGATTCCTCTCCGAAATCCGAGCCCCCCGCGCCCCTGCCGATCGAATCCGATTGGGCGCCGATAATGGAGTTCACCGCCGCGGACATCTTTCAGCACTCGCCCTTCGGCGATATCCTGAATTCCCTAAAGTCTCTCTCTTTATCAGGAGAGCCCTGGCCAGACTACGGTCAGAAGGTTGGGATGCGGACGATGAAGAAATTCAAAACCCACCCGCCACCCACTTCGTAGCCACAGTCGACGACTTAACCGACATGCTTGACTTTGACTCCGAAAACATCGACGGCATGGACGACGATGCAGCAGGCAAACAAGAACCAGCACCTGTAGGGCGCTGGAAGGCCACCTCGTCATATGACATATATATGGTGGACACTCCAAAGGATGGAGATGGCGATGAAACAGTGGGGGACAATACCTCTAAGAAACATCCCAAGCGTCGGCGTCAGCGGCGCCGCTCTAAATCCCGCCAAAGCAAAAAATGTGATTCCGGCACGGGAGATAATGCTACTTCAGATAGCGCCGAAGGACACCCCCTCCAGCAAGATTCAGCACAGGAGGACAAAGAAGCCAGCCCTCACGAGAGGGCGGCAGACCAAGAGGTTGAGGACGATAATTATACGCCTCCCTCCGAAGACGAGGCAAGCCTCGATGACGACGAGTTCGTCGTGCCAGAGGATCTCGCCGAACAAGAGCGTTTTAAACGCAGGCTTATGGCCACGGCAAGCAGCCTCAAGAAAAAGCAGCAACAGCTTAGAGCTGATCAAGATTTGCTAGCTGACAGATGGACTGAAGTCCTTACGGCCAAAGAGTATGAACTCGAACGCCCCTCCAAGAGTTACCCAAAGCGCAGGCTGCTACCCCGACTAGAGGAGGAAGCACCTACATCACCGGTGCATGACATGGCCGACCGGCCACCTCGTGGCCGCGATAGAGAGGCCTCTCAGCCCTCCACTCAAGCCATGCCCCGGCGCCGCGTCAAGCATACTAAGGCACGGGAAAATGCGCCCGACCTGCGCGACATACTGGAGGACAAGGCAAGGCAAACAAGATCGATCTACGGATCGCACAGGCACGCCACGGCACGAGGCGATGATCGTCACTCCGGATGCAATGAATCCGGCCGAGCCGAACTCAACAGACAAAGCTCCTTCGAGCTGCGCCATGATATAGCCCAATACAGAGGCGTCGCACACCCAATATGCTTCACAGATGAAGTAATGGATCATAAAATCCCTGAGGGCTTCAAACCCGTAAACATCGAATTGTACGATGGCACAATAGATCCTGCGGTATGGATCGAGGATTATCTCCTTCATATCCACATGGCCCACGGTGATGATCTACACGCCATCAAATACCTCCCACTCAAACTTAAGGGACCGGCTCGGCATTGGCTTAACAGCTTGCCAGCAGACTCAATCGGTTCTTGGGAGGACCTGGAAGCCGCATTCCTTGACAACTTCCAGGGCACTTACGTGCGACCACTGGACGCCGATGACCTAAGCCACATAATTCAGCAGCCAGAGGAATCGGCTAGGCAATTCTGGAAACGGTTCCTAACAAAGAAAAACCAGATAGTCGACTTTCCGGACGCAGAGGCCTTAGCGGCCTTCAAGCATAATATCCGTGACGAGTGGCTGGCCCGGCACCTGGGACAGGAAAAGCCGAAATCTATGGCAGCCCTCACGACACTCATGACCCGCTTTTGCGCGGGAGAAGACAGCTGGCTAGCTCGCAGCAACAACTTAACCAAGAAACCTGGTAATTCGAATACCAAGGACAAAAGTGACAGGTCGCGTCGGAACAAACAAAAGCGCCGTGTTAACAGCGACAGTAACGAGGATACGACAGTAAATGCCGGATTCCGAGGCTACAATCCGGTCAATGGAAAAAGTCATTCAAAAGAAATACTCAGGGCCCGTCCAGTTTGGACCGAATACTCGACCGCTTGTGCCAAATACATGGCACCCCCGAAAAACCAGCCAATCACACCAACAGGGATTGTTGGGTGTTCAAGCAGGCAGGCAAGTTAAGAGCCGAAAATAAAGACAAGGGGCTGTATAGCGACAACGAGGAGGATCCCAGGCCGCTGAACAACAGTGGACAGAAGGGATTTCCCCCGCAAGTGCAGACGGTGAACATGATATACGCAACCCACATCCCCAAAAGGGAGCGGAAGCGTGCATTACGGGACGTATATGCGATAGAGCCAGTCGCCCCAAAGTTCAACCCATGGTCCTCCTGCCCGATCACCTTTGATCGAAGGGACCACCCCACTAGCAGCCATCACGGCGGCTTTGCCGCATTGGTTCTAGACCCAATCGTTGACGGATTTCATCTCACAAGAGTCCTCATGGACGGCGGCAGCAGCCTGATCCTGCTTTACCAGGATACAGTGCGAAAAATGGGCATAGATCCCTCGAGGATCAAGCCCACCAAAACGACCTTTAAAGGCGTCATACCAGGTGTAGAAGCCAACTGTACAGGCTCAGTCACACTGGAAGTGGTCTTCGGATCTCCGAATAACTTTTGAAGCGAGGAGTTAATCTTCAACATCGTCCCGTTCCGCAGTGGCTATCACGCACTGCTCGGGCGAACCGCATTCGCAAAATTCAACGCGGTACCGCACTATCCATACCTCAAGCTCAAGATTCCAAGCCCTAGAGGAGTAATCACGGTCAATGGGAACACCGAACGCTCCCTCCAAACGGAGGAGCACACGGCAGCGCTCGCGGCAGAAGTACAAAGCAGCCTCTCTAGGCAGTTCTCCAGTTCGGCCTTCAAAAAGCCGGACACTGTCAAGCGCGCCCGGAGTACCCTACAACAAGACCGCCTGGCACGTTCCGAGCTAGCGTAGCAATGCGGCCCCAACCCCAGCCCTCGCGATATAGCAAAACCAGTGCTTCGCGTACATAACTACGCTCTTGAAATACCATGGGCACAGGGGAAGGGGCACTATCACGGCACGCCCGAAAAACGGCTTAAACCGCACCAGGGGCTGCCGGATTCCTTTTTTTTCTTCCTTACTCTCAGGACTCCATACTTCGGACGACCCGTTCGGTAATTCAACTGCCGCACAAACGATGCAAGATCCAGGAAAGCAGACAAGCCACGCCGCATTATGGAAGTCCCAGGGGCTTCAGTACCCATCAATATGGCGTGAGAAGTCCGTACACTTTCACAAGTGTGGCACCCCGAACTCATAGCACTAGATGCATCAGCTCCGAATCATGATTTGGGTCTATAGTTGGGTTTGCCCGGATCCTATGTTTTGGTGCCTTACATTCCGCTATATCGGCTAAGGTAGCACTAGGAGAACTACTACGATTGTGCCCCAGTTGAGCTGGGCTGAGCACCTCAGTAGAGAAAGCTAAAACCGACTGTCATGATGAGGCAAGAGACCGGTCGCTGTTCGAGAGGTTTTTCGAGTCCTTAAAGACTTATGCCGCTTCGAGTGAGGAACCGGCTATGTCCGGCCAAGGCGTGGATAGCGCCCCGAACTCGGTCTTCCGAATACTAGGGGCTTTGTCGAAATTTAAAATTATAGAGTTCTATGGCTAAGTGAGAGTGTTCAAGCATTATAGTCCGATTGCCTTGTTCGTTGTGCTGAGCGCCTCCCTCGACGCACCCAATCATGGGAAAAAGAGTGCTCAGGTTTATCCCGAACACCCCAGCACTAGTGGCATGGGGGCAGAAGCCGACGACTGGCCATCTCTCAATTTTTTGATAAACGGCCACACAGAAAGTAATATTTTAAATTCAACAAGCATTGCTTAGCGCATATGAACAAGTTTTCAGCGCACAGGATAACACGAGCAAGTTCATTCAAAAATTACATCCTTGGTACATTCATCCGCCATAAGGCGGGCACCAGCCAGAACATCCTTGTAATAGTTCTCGGGCTTGCATGCTCCTTCCCCGGCAGCGGCCCGTCCCTCACAAGCTTCTCACCGTCCAACTTACCCCAGTGCACCTTTGCACGGGCAAGGGCCCTACGGGCACCTTCGATGTAGACGGAGCGCTTGATGACCTCGAGCCTTGGACAAGCCTCCACCAGCCGCCGCACCAGTCCGAAGTAGCTCCCAGGAAGGGCCTCTCCAGGCCACAGCCGAACTATGAAGCCCTTCAGGGCCTGTTCGGCCACCTTGTGGAGGTCGACCAGCTGCTTCAGCTGGTCACTCAAGGGCACAGGGTGTCCGGCCTCAGCGTACTGAGACCAGAACACCTTCTCCGTCGACCTTCCTTCCTCGTCTCGGTAGAATGCGGCGGCATTGGATACGCTGCGGGGAAGATCTACGAATGCCCCTGGAGAGCTCCAGATTCGGGTAAGTAACAAGTAGTTTACTTATATATGTCTGCTTTGCATAGAGAATGCCTTCCCCGCCGCTATCTTTTTCACCGCATCCACTTCCTAGAGGGTCTGGGCTTCGGCCTTGGTAGATTTGGCAGTTTTAAGGGCCGCATCAAGCTCGGACGCTCGCGTTTTCGAGTCGAGCTCCAAACTCTCATGTTTCTTCATGAGAGCCTGAAGCTCCTGCTGCACCTCGCCGAACTGCGCCTCAAATTTCTCCCGCTCGGTGCGCTCTGTGGCCGCTTTCTTCGGCCTCGGATAGCGCCTGCTTGAGGGTCGCCACCTCAGTTGTGGCCCCTACAAATAAGCAATATGCTCCTGTCATTTTTTGCAATTGCGTCTTCTTATAGGCATTTTTTCTATAAGGTATCTCTTACCTTCTTTCTCCTCGAGCTGCCATTTGGCAAGGCCGAGCTCTTGCTCGGTCCGCTCGAGGCCCTGCTTCAGGGCACCCACCTCCGCAGTCAGTGCGGCGGTGGCCAGCAGCGAAGCCTGCATACGTATATCGACTCCGTTTTAGTTAGACTCCTGCGATATTTAATAGATCCTCTATTCGGCTTTTCTTTCCGAACGCCAAACAGAGCATCAGGGGCTACTGTCTATGCGGTAATATTTTTACATATTTTTTACTTACCTCGAAGCCTGTTAGAAGGCTAGCACAAGCTTCAGTCAGTCCGCTTTTGGCGGACTGACCCTTCTTGACCACCGTACTCATGATGGTACGGTGCTCCTCGTCGATGGAGGTGCCCTTAAGCACCTCCAGCAGATTGTCCGGCGCCTCCGGTTGGACGGAGGACGCCGGCTCATTAGGCTTGCTCCTCTTGGCAGGAGTTCGCCTGCCACGGCCCGGAACTGTTGACGATTCCGGCGTGGTGTCCAGCTTAAAGCCGGACTTGGAGCCCTGGGGGGTCTTGTCCCCTTTACTCCTGGAATCTAGGAGGTCGCCTCGCGCCTCCTCCTGGACCACCTCCTCTTGCCCCGGAGCTTGTCGCGACGCCACTTCGGCGTCATCCGCGGCACAGGGGGAGGCAGCGGGTGGAACTGAATTCACGTCCGATGAATCCACGGAGCCGCTCGACGACTCGTCGAGCCCGTCCTTGGGCGGGCTGCATGGTTATATTTGACATTAGGGAAGCTGTGCAACAAAAGGAATATCATGAGTTACTCTAGTATCCGACCACTTACGATTTTGCCGAACGCTTGGCCCTGTCCGGCCACTCCTCTTCATCCTCGTCGGCGTCGGGGGCGTAGTCCGGCGGAGGGGTTTTCCTCTTCTTGGAACCTTCGGCCTCCCCTACTGGGGCGGCCTTCCTCTTCTTTCCTCCTCCCACTGGAGGGGGAGAGGTTTCTTCTTCCTCCTCCTCATCTTCACGGGAGGAGTGCGTCTTGGACTCGTCGGACGACGAGTCCGACACCACCATATTCCAGGAACTCTTTCGAGTCCCCGTGGCCTTCTTCTTCTTGGCCTTCTTCTTCAGCACCACATAAGGTGCTGGAACTAGCAGCTTCACTAGGAGAGCAGGGGCTGGGTCTTCAGGGAAGGGAGCCGGACAGTTAATCGGTCCGGACTGCGCCTGCCAATCCTGTCAAAGGTAAGGGAGTTTAGATCCCGCATAGAGTCAAACTATGAAAAAAAACTTAACATCCTGTAAAAGATGGAAATATCTCACCTCGCCAGCAGGACGCTGCAAGCTGAATCCACGGTCTTCGGAGGCGGGTATAGGAGCCTCGGCGCCTTTGGTTAGCCCCTACCAGACATCTTCGTACGTAGTGTCGAAGAGCCTGCTCAGAGTTCGGTGCTGCGCCGGGTTGAACTCCCACAAATTGAAGTCCCGTTCTTCACACGGAAGGATCCGGCGGACGAGCATGACCTGGACTATGTTGACAAGCTTGAGCTGCTTGTTCACCAGGGACTGGATGCATTTTTGCAGTCCGGTCACCTCTTCTTCGTCGCCCCACGACAAGCCCGTCTCCTTCCAGGACGTGAGCCGCGCAGGGGGTCCGGATCGGAATTCAGGGGTTGCGATCCACTTCGGATCGCGTGGCTCGGTGATGTAAAACCACCCTGACTGCCACCCCTTCAAGGTCTCCACAAAGGAGCCCTCGAGCCATAGGACGTTGGCTATTTTGCCCTCCATGGTACCTCCGCACTCCGCCTGGATGCCGCGCACCACCTTTGGCTTGACGTTGAAGGTCTTGAGCCAGAGGCCGAAATGGGGGCGGATGCAGAGAAAGGCCTCACACACGACGATAAACGCCGAGATATTGAGGATGAAGTTCGGGGCCAGATCATGGAAATCTAGGCCGTAGTAGAACATGAGTTCGCGGACAAATGGGTGGAGAGGAAAACCCAGTCCGCGGAGGAAGTGGGGAAGAAATACTACCCTCTCATGGGGCCTTGGGGTGGGGAGAAGCTGCCCCTCCTTAGGAAGCTGGTGCGTGATGTCCTTGGACAAGTATCCGGCCTTCCTTAGCTTTTTGACATGGCCCTCCATGACGGAGGAGACCATCCACTTGCCTCCCGCTCCGGACATTGTTGGAGAAGGTTGAGGTAGGAAGTGTGGGCTTGGGCGCTGGAGCTCGGGTGCGCAGAAGATGGATAGGCAAAGGAGGAAGAAGGCGTAGGTAAAAAGGTGGATCCTTATCCCCTTATATGGGCAGACGCGACTATGCATCCCCACCAGCCTAGTAAAACTCGCTTGCCTCCCAAGCGCCGTGATAAGTGGCGCGGTTGGGTTACCACGTCCGTATTGATGAGAATCCCATGAATAAAGGGGACACGATCTCTGCTTTGACAAGACGTGCCAAGGAAACCGCCTCGCAAAACACGCTGAGGTGGAAAAGTGAAAACGATTCGAATAAAGGCTTGGCCGTAGTGTGATGTCACGCTGCGGAGTACGTCAGCAGATTAGATTTCTGTTAATATTATTCTCTCTGTGGCAATACGTGGAAACTTATTTTGCAGAGCCGGGCACTACTCTTGGTGTTTACAAACTTTTATGCAGAATTTGGAGGAGGAACCCGCCTTGCAATGCCGAAGACAATCTGCGCGCCGGACTCGTCGTCATTGAAGCCTGGTGTAGGGGCTACTGAGGGAGTCCTGGATTAGGGGGTGTTCGGGTAGCCGGACTATACCTTCAGCCGGACTCCAGGACTATGAAGATACAAGATTGAAGACTTCGTCTCGTGTCCGAATGGGACTTTCCTTGGCGTGGAAGGCAAGCTTGGCGATGCGGATATTCAAGATCTCCTACCATTGTAACCGACTTTGTGTAACCCTAACCCTCTTCAGTGTCTATATAAACCGGAGGGTTTTAGTCCGTAGGACAACTTCATCATACAACAATCATACCATAGGCTAGCTTCTAGGGTTTAGCCTCCTTGATCTCGTGGTAGATCTACTCTTGTACTACCCATATCATCAATATTAATCGAGCAGGACGTAGGGTTTTACCTCCATCAAGAGGGCCCGAACCTAGGTAAAACATTGTGTCCCTTGTCTCCTGTTACCATCTGCCTAGACGCATAGTTCGGGACCCCCTACCCGAGATCCGCCGGTTTTGACACCGACATAGGGGAAAGTAGGTGTAACGGTCTACCTGTTCGTAAGGTGCTAGCACTTCTGAAAGACTATGTCTCGGTCATCCTTTTCTCAAACACAATGTAGTGTGAGAATCCCAACGGAGGAGATCGAGTCTTGTGGGGAAAAGTGCGCAAACCTCTGCAGAGTGTATAAACTAATCATGGTTAGCCGTGTCCCCGGTTATGGACAACTTGAGTATGTAGTACTTGGATTATCATGTGAATCTCATCATGTTACTCTAATTAATTTTGTTGGGTTTTAATGATGATGCTGAATTGGGATTGAGAGGGTGTCTATACTCTCAATGTTTAACAACTACCATGATAGTTAAATAAAATGTATTCCTTTGCAGTAGGGAAAAATTGGCTTTACGCAAAATTGTAACCATAGAGCTTTCCACCAGCCAAATATGCATGTAGTATAGCCTTATTATTTCATTACTCTATGTATTACTTTGCCAGCATATTCCATGTGCTGACCCATTTCGGGCTGCAACGTTCATGTTGCAGACTTTTCAGATGACGAATAAGGTGCCTTTAGGTCGTGGTTCTATACTCAGTGATGCCGTTGGAGTTGATGGACTCACTTATCTTCCAAGCCTTCCGCTGTTATCGTTATTAGATGGCCTTAAGCCATATTTATTGTAATAAGTTCTCTTTTGAGACATTCCATGTAATAAGTGTGTGATTGCTACTCTGTTATAAATCCTTCAAGTACTGTGCATGTCAGCATTACCGATCCAGGGATGATACTGATGCACAGAGATCAGACTGGTTGAGGTCTGGTCGCTACAAGATGGTATCAGAGCACACGATGACTGTAGGACACGACCACTAAGCTAAAGCCCTAGATCACTACTCACTCTTCTCATTTCTGACTCCTCATCTTTTCTACTCTTTTAGGATGGCGGATGCAAGGAACAAGTTTACGCAACCGGATGAAGATACACCATTTGGACGTCACTTGAAGGAAGTCACTAGATACCTGAAAATCGGAGTACCAAGCTTCACCGGAACCTACAACGCCACTTTACCGGAAGAGGAGCGCTGGATGATTCAAGTCCATGTTCCAGGAAGGACGTTCATGCCAGTCACTGAGCCCATAGAGTTTTCCTTTGATGCACCAACCTGGAGTCTAGGAAAGAGCATGGCTTCTCACATCGCCATGGGACGTATTGGAGAAGTTTACCTTTGATGCACCAAGAAGGATAGACCAATTGCAGCTTTTACCCAGGAGTAAAACCAGCACATTCGATGTCAGGAGAACCAGATGTGCGCAGACATGATAGATCTGAAGAAGGCAAGGACAAGAATCACGGAGCTGGAAGAAGAACTC
Source organism: Triticum urartu (assembly GCF_003073215.2). Lineage (NCBI taxonomy): Eukaryota > Viridiplantae > Streptophyta > Magnoliopsida > Poales > Poaceae > Triticum > Triticum urartu. Next base: position 214,752,815 of record NC_053023.1, on the reverse strand, counting down.
AAGGCTACACGTGAAGATTATATGGAGGAAATCGAAGTATTAGTGGAGAAGAATGAAGACCTGATCAAGAAGATCGGAATATTCATGGGAGACCCTACACCAGTAGAAGAAGACGAAGAACCCAAGGAGATTTGCCTGGAAGACTACATCATCATCAACGACACCGACTCGGACCCAGACGATAGTGATGATGACTATGTTGATGAAGCTGGAGCAGATATCATGGAGTCTGCAACCGAAGAATATTTCTAGTAGACCACCCCATCAGTAGTAGTATTCCCCCATGTAAATAGAGTAGTCCGAGCACTTTTGCGATAGTTAGACCGATTGTATGCCCTTGTTTGATTGAATGAAGTGATTTTGTGTGCATTTGCCTCATGTGCATATGGGTAGTGTTTTCTCTCTAGACCGCTCTCTATTCTTAAATCTCATCTTTTCTAAACCCATTAGATGCCTCCGAGACATGACCCCGGATTTACCTTCCCACTGTAGCTCACTCGGTTGATCCAGCATCAGAATACGTTGATGCAGTTGCTAGTCCAGAATCAGAATCAAGGGAACAACAACAATAACCCACCACCACCACCACCACCTGTTGATAACTTAACCCGTTTTCTTAGGCTGAATCCGCTGGTGTTCTCCAGTAGCACCGAGCCTATAGTAGAAGATGATTGGCTCCGCAAGACAGCAAGGGAGTTGACCACGGCAGGGTGCACAGATGCAGAAACGGTGAAATTTGCCGCACATCAGTTGGATGGACCCGCAACATCATGGTGGGAGAATTTCACAGCCACTTACCCTATCGACACTGTCACATGGACCAGTTTTAGCAGGCTTTCCGTACTGCCCATGTTTCAGCAGGAGCTATGGCCATGAAGAAGCGTGAGTTTCGCAACTTGCGCCAAGGAGGACGGACAGTTGGCCAGTATTTGGATGACTTTAGTAAGCTAGCACGTTTTCCCCAGATGACGTTGCTATGGATGCGGCTAAGCAGGAGAAGTTTCTGGAAGGACTGGATGAGGAGTTGAGCATGCAGTTGATGGTAGCAAGCTTCAACAACTACCAGCAGTTGGTAGATCGCGCTCTTATGATTGAAGGGAAGCAGCAGCAGATTGAGAACCGCAAGAGGAAGTATGGACAAGGGAAGTACAATTCTAGAGCGTAGTAGAAGCCGCGTTTTACCCCTAAACCGGGAGGACCTTTTCAGCATACTCATGGAGGAGGAAGTTCGCATAATCATAATGGCCCCAAGAATGGTAATGGGACTGGAGGAAGCAACGGCCAGAACCGTACCAACCCATCATCCCCAGCCAAGAGAGACCTGAGCCAAGTCACTTGCTTTAAGTGCCAGAATACCGGACATTATGCCAATGAATGTCCTGAATCCGAGAATGGAAATGGCAATTGAAGCTTTGGGAAGAAGCCAAACCCTTTCGATAGGGGACAGGTGAACCACGTTAATGTGGAGGAGGTTGAAGAGCACCCGGATGCAGTAATCAGTAAGTTTTTGGTTAAGTCTTTTACTGCAATCGTTTTTTGATATTGGTGCATCGCATTCATACATCTCACGGGGATTTGTGGATAAGTATAACATGCGCACTAAGGTTCTTAGAACACCTATGCTAGTAAGCTCACTAGGAGCGGAGTATATGGCCAGCCGAGGGTGTTTTCAAGTGCCATTGAGTATAGGTAGGCATGTGTTTCCCTCGGATTTGATCATTTTGGAATCACAAGGTTTGGATGTAATTCTGGGTATGGATTGGCTGTCGATGTATGGAGGAAACATCGACTGCGCCAGTAAGTCGATTTTGCTTACCACCCCAGAAGGAAGAAGGATCAAGTATGTATCCCGACATGTGCCTAAGAGGACTCAAGTAAATTCCCTAACAAGAGTTGTACAGGAGGAAGTACCGGTGGTTAAGGATTTTCCTGATGTATTTCCAGAGGAGTTGCCAGGCATGCCACCGGATAGAGACATTGAGTTTTTGATTGAGCTTTTGCCAGGCACAGGGCCAATATCTGAGAGACCATACAGGATGCCCGCAAAGGATTTGGAGGAGATTAAGAAGCAGATTAAGGAGTTACTGGATAAAGGTTATATTCGCCCAAGTTCTTCGCCTTGGGGATCGCTGGTACTTCTAGTGGAAAAGAAGGATGGATCGTTAAGGATGGTTGTTGATTATCGAGGATTGAATGAAGTAACAATCAAGAACAAGTACCCACTATCGATGATCAATGATCTGTTTGATAGATTGCAAGGAGCTAAGTTATTATCCAAGATCGATCTGCGATCAGGATACCATCAGTTGAAGATTCGAGAACAGGATATACCTAAGACGGCTTTTACCACCAGGTATGGGCTGTACGAGTATACCGTTATGTCATTTGGTCTGACTAATGCGCCTGCCTATTTTATGAACATGATGAACACAGTGTTTATGGAGTTTTAGGATAAGTTCGTCGTAGTGTTCCTTGATGATATTCTAGTTTACTCGAAGAATGAAGAGGAGCATAAGGAGCATTTACGTTTGGTACATGGGAAGCTCAGAGAACATCAGTTATATGCCAAATTTAGCAAATGTGAGTTTTGGTTGAAGCAAGTTGGATTCCTCGGACACGTTATATCCGGAGAAGGTATAGCAGTAGATCTCACCAAGGTTGACACTGTGACTCATTGGGAAGCCCCAACAACAGTTGGAGAAATCCGGAGTTTTCTTGGACTTGCAGGATACTACCGGAGATTCATTGAAAATTTCTCGAAGATTGCAAAACCTATGACGGAGTTGTTGAAGAAGAATACCATGTTCACATGGACTGAGGAATGTGAGGCCAGTTCCAGGAGTTGAAGAAACGTTTGGTTACATCACCAGTGTTGATTTTGCCAGATCAGAACAAGGATTATGAGGTGTATTGCGATGCTTCACGTCGAGGACTTGGAGCAGTGCTTATGCAGGAGGGAAGAGTTGTTTCATATGCCTCACGACAGCTTAAGCCTCATGAGTTGAATTATGCCACGCATGATTTGGAGTTAGCAGCCGTAGTGCATGCATTAAAGACTTGGAGACATTTTCTCATTGGAATGATTGTGAAGTGTACATGGATCACAAGAGTTTGAAGTACATTTTCACACAGAAGGAGCTAAATCTCAGGCAAAGAAGATGGTTAGAGCTCATCAAGGATTATGACATGAGATTGCATTATCATCCGGGAAAGGCTAACGTAGTAGCCGATGCACTGAGCCGTAAAAGCTATGTCAACAAACTAATGACGGGAGATTTACCGAAGGAGTTAGCCGAGCACCCTCGTGAGCTATGTTTGGAGATAGTTCCGAGAGGCTATGTAGCAGCATTGGCGATTTAGTCTACTTTGATGGATAAGATCAGAGAAGCTCAGGAAACTGACAAGGAGATTGCCACTATAAAGGAGAAGATGAGCAAAGGAAAAGTTAAAGGATTTCGTGAGGATGAACACGATACCCTATGGTTTGAAGACCGTGTTTATGTGCCCAATGACCCGGAGATCAGGAAGTTAATTCTGCAGGAAGCCCATGATTCACCATATTCAATTCATCCAGGAAATACCAAGATGTATTTGGATTTGAAGGATATTTTCTGGTGGACCGGAATGAAGAACGATATTGTGGAGTAGGTAGCAGTTTGTGATGTATGTCAGAGAGTAAAGGCAGAGCATCAGAAGCCAGCAGGATTGCTACAGCCATTGCCGATACCCAAATGGAAGTGGGATAAGCTAGGCATGGATTTTATTACGGGATTGCCCAGAACTCGTTCAGGCTATGACTCGATTTGGGTTGTAGTCGATCGTTTGACAAAGGTAGCTCATTTCATCCAAGTGAAGACTACCTACACTAGTGCAAAGTTGGCAAAGATATACATGACCAGGATAGTATGTCTGCATAGAGTTCCGAGGAGCATTGTATCAGATAGAGGAACCCAGTTTACCTCAAAGTTCTGGAATCAGTTGCACAAAACTTTGGGTACCAGGCTAGAGTTTAGTACAGCTTTTAATCCGCAGACAGATGGACAAACTGAGAGAGTCAACCGGATTCTGGAGGATATGCTGAGAGCTTGTGCGCTAGATTATGGATCTAGTTGGGACGACAATTTGCCATATGCAGAGTCCTCTTACAACAACAGTTATCAATCCAGTTTGAAGATGGCCCCTTTCGAAGCCTTGTACGGAAGGAGGTGCAGGACCCCCTTGTCGTGGGATGAAGTTGGAGACCGCCAATTGTTTGGACCGGATTTGATTAAGGAGTCTGAACAGAAGGTGAAATTTATTTGCGATAGGCTCAAGGTAGCCCAGTCTAGGCAGAAGAGCTACGCAGATTCTAAACGTAAGGAGACAGTTTACGAAGTCGGAGACCGAGTTTATCTTCGAGTATCTCCACTTCGAGGAGTTAAGCGTTTTGGAGTTAAGGGAAAGTTAGCGCCATGTTTTGTAGGACCATACAAGGTTTTGCAGCGTATGGGAGAAGTAGCCTACAAGTTGGAATTGCCCGAAGAATTGTCAGGAGTTCACGATGTATTCCACGTTTCCCAGTTGAAGAAGTGCCATGTAGAGATGGCTGATATACCGCTGAGAGATATAGTGCCGCTGGAAGCGATTCAGTTGGACAATGATTTGACCTATGAGGAGAAAGCAGTCAAGATTCTTGAGTATGCCAGCCGAGTCACCCGCAGCAAGGTTATCAAGTTTTGCAAAGTTCAGTGGAGCTAGCACACAGAGGATGAGGCCACCTGGGAGCGAGAGGAAGAACTGCTAAAGGACCACCCTCACCTATTTTCTGGCCAACCCGAATCTCGAGGGCGAGATTCATCTTAAGGGGGGTAGGTATGTAACATCCCAAATTTTCAATTTGGAATGTTATACATTAGATCACCACTTCATATCATATTTTATTTGCTTTCGGTTTGATCCTAGAAATTTTACGCAACTCAAGGACCCTCGGAGAGAGTTGGGGGATTTCGTTATTTTCATATTTGAGTTTTCTCAAATTTTGAAAATAGGATCATTTGATTTTATTTATTTTATATTCAATTATTTCTATTATAAAAATATGAGAGAGGGAATAAAATGACTTTCCCAAAATAAAGAAATATTGAGGATTTAATAATAAAATCAAATAAGATTTTATTTTGGAGTTATTTGCTATTTTATTTGAAGTTAGGAAAAATGCATGTTTTTCAAAATTGCATTTAGGCCCCAAATAAATGTTCATCCTGTTCGGCTTGATTTTAGAAGTCGGGGAAAATTTATTTCGGGATTTTTGGAGTCCGTTTAGTATTTCTTTTATTTGTTTTTCTGCGCGTAATTATTTAAAAAAAACACGCAACCGACTTAGAACCGGTTCGGCCCGGACTCTTCGGGCCGGCCTTTATATAGCGCCGCCCCGAGCCCGTTAAGCCCCAGCCGCCCGCGCAGCCTAACCCTAACCCTAGCCAGCCGCCTCCCCCGCGCGCAGCCGCAGCCGCCGGACCCCGCCGCCCCGCATCGCCGCACCACCGCCTCGCGTCGCTGCCGCCCGGAGCCGCCCGGCCGCCCTACCGCCGTCCCGTCGCTGCCGCCCGACGCCGCCGACCCCCGCCGCCGTCGCCACCGAGGTTGACCCCGCCGCCACCGCCGGTTTTCCCCAGAAAACCGTTTGGTTTTCTGTTCGGTTTTTTGTCGGGTTTTTTTAAATCTGTTTTTTATTTAGATCGGTTTATTTCCGTTTTAGTTTAGTTAGCGAGCGTTCGCTCATTTGTTCGTTTTAATGAACGCGTTCACCATTTAGTTCCAGAAAACGAACATTCGTTCGTTAACCTGTTCGTCGTTTTTTCTTTTTTCGGATTTTTTGTGATTAGTTCTGATCGCGATTTCTGATCTGATTTTCGTTCTAGTATAACTTTTCGCTCGTTTATCGGAATCAGGCGATTCAATCGCCTGGAGTTTCGTCTCGAAACCCTCTTTTCGTTCAACCAACTAAAACAAGTTTTTGCTTCTTTAAAACTTGACCTAGATCCAGATTAGTAAACAAAGCTTGTTTCTTTCGCCGTTGGACTTTCGTTGCTTCGTTCGATTTGATTCTCTTTGCAAACCGGAGTTCTTAAGTTGAACTTTCTGGTTAGTTCCCTTATTTGAGTTTTACCCGTGCATTAGATGAGTACTTATTGTATGCTTGTTTGTTTGCGATAGAGTACCCGGAGTGCTGTAACGACCAAACCACGAAGGATTTGAGTCTCTGTGCTTACTGTGCTAGTCCCTAGACCGAACTCGCTAGCACACGCAGTATAGATGAATACCAGAATAGCAAGTGCAACATTTATTACAATGTATGATCCAGAATGTATAAAATAAAACAATCTGCATAGCACTTGGCTAGCTTTATTCAACCAAACAGCGGAAAGTAGCAAAAAAATAATGATGAGTCCCATCATAGCCCACTGGCGATGCTGAGTGCAGAGTCGCGACCCTAACGGTACCTTACTCTTCGTCAGAATATCCTGCAACATGAGACGTTGCAGCCATATGGGTCAATACTTGGAATGTATTGGCAAGTTACACATGAGTAATAATAAAGCAGACCTACATGTATATGCATAGTATATCAAAAGGAAGGCTTGAGGGTTTATTTTTGCAGAAAGCTGATTTTATCCTAATATCTACCTAATAGTCAAATTTTATTTAGTTCTTTTACTACTACAATTAAATGCACAAGGTTGAGTTGGCAAAATCAACTCCAACCTGCCCTTTTCTTAAGTTGCCCAACAAATTTACTAAGTGTCACATCTGTCAAGATCATCCAACAACTGTAATGGCATAGTCGCTCAAAGTTACCCATAACCAGGGGCACGGCTAATCATGATTAGATTTTTAATACTCAGCAGAGTTTAGTACGCTTTACCCACTGGACCCAACCCGAAGATTGAGACAAAGTCTTTGAGAAGCAGTCCCCTAGTCCCAACAGGAGGCCCATCCCAACTATTATATCTGCATCTACTGGCACATCCGGGTAAGGGTCCCACAACTGATCAACTAAGCCAGAGCCCATTTAGCCAGTGGTCGCACATGGAAGCTACTAGTCACTAAGTTTGTCTGATCTTTTTGAGCCTGGGCGGCCGTCCACTTACATTCAGAGGGTATAAACCATGATGTTCTTGAAACCACCCTAGCAATACCACTTCCGCCCAGAGGTGAATTAAATCCTGAGTTACTACTCAAATTATTATATATATAATCCTCACATAAGCTCAATGAATTCACGAACCAACCCCGTCTACAAAGAATAGCAAAACTACAACTACCACGATCTGCAAAGACGGGAAGATAGCTCAACAGCATAGCAAAATAATATAGTAATCCTATACATGCATATATTCAAGGTGTTATATAACTACATGCATATATTCAAGGTGTTATATAACTACATGCATAGAAAACAATAGGTAAAGGATGATCAAGGTGTAACTTGCCTTGGTTCTGGTTCAGAAAGTCACACTCCTGACAATAGCTCGCGTCGCACTCCGGACAATTTACACGTTTCACACAATTCAACAAATCAATCACCAGAACACGAATAGAACCAAAACAAAACCAACAGAAAGAAAACCATTTTTAAAACTCAACAACAGCAGCATAACAACACCGAAAATGCACTACGGTCACAATGAAAAAAGAAACACCAAAAACCGACAAACGGTTTGAAAGTTACGGCCTATGGAAGATTTGATTCAAACTCGAATAAATTCAAATTTGAAAGGTGCGAACATGTGCAAAGTTGGTACTGTGACAATGTGCTGATTTTTGTGAGAGCATAGGAAAAATAATTGCCTAAATTGGAGCTATAGACTAAAAACTATAGCTATTTGAAGTTAGAGATGAAATCCGGAAAGAAAACAAAAACAACAGAAATCTCCTGCATAGTTCCTGCGTGTACTGTACCAAACTGCCACGTGTTCACTCGTGATTGGCCCAGGTGAAACACTACGCGTGCGTGCTCACCAGCAACCGAGGACGGCGGCGGCGGTCTCGGGCGTCGGCGGCAGCGCGTCTCCGGCGGGTCTCCGACGAAGGTGAAGCGACGGATTGGTGCGGCGATGAGTAGCGGAGGTGGTGGTGGTGTTCAACGGCGGCGGGGCGTCCTCTACTGACGGCAGCGAGGATGTGAACGGCGGCTACTCCGGTGCGTCGGTCGAGCTTGTTCCTCCGGCTCCGCTGCGATTCCGTCCACGCAAGGATGTCAGGGAGCTCTTCGTTGAGGGGGGGGGGAACGAAGAGGGCAAGCGGTGCGGCTGCGGTGATCTTACGATGACGGAATCCTCCGGCGAACGGCGGCGGTCGGCGTGGACTCTGGCGAGATCCGTTTCGCCCTAGCTCCCGCATGCGGCAACGAGGAAGGTCGAGGAGGGGGTGCGGGGTCTCTCGAGCAGTTGGGCTCGCGTACGGTGTCCCTGAGGAGCACGGGATCGAACAGGGGTGCAGATCAATCCGGGCTCGGCTCGGCGCCATGCATCCGACCGGAGGAAGGAGAAAGCGGCGCGGGGCTCGCGGGTCAGCGGCTGAAGGCGGCGTGGATCGGGCGCGGGTCAGGCGCTGTTCGGGCGAGCTGGCTGCTGCGCTTACCACTTCGCGGTTAGGTGGGCTGCGGGCGACGGGAGCTGGGCCGTGGCTGGCTTGCTGGGCCGCGGTGCGGAGCTTCGCTGTGCTGCGCTTCCCTTTTTTTGTTTTGAAACAAAAACTACAGCAGCAAATAACTAAAAAAAACAACAGTATAAAAACTAAATAAAAAATACGTAGACACACAGTAAAATCTATACTGCTAATATAAACTATAGTAACACTAGTTCCTCACCTAATGCAATTTTAGAAATTCATTTTGATGCAAAAGGCCAGACAAACAGTAAAATAACACACAATTAAAATACTTAGAAGATCACAAAAATTACCAGAACATAGCAGATGAACTAGAAATAATATTCTGCACATTATGAACATTTTTAAAATAGGGGAGAAGTCATGTTATCTCCACTCCAAATAAATTGCCTTTTGTTGCATAATGATTTGAATATTCTGAAAAAGCAAATAATGCAATAAAAATATGATATGCATATGAATGATCTATTAACATCCTAATTAGGAAAATTGGGATGTTACAAACCTAGCCCCCTTAAGATGAATCTCGCCCTCGAGATTCGGGCTGGCTGGTAAATAGGTGTGGGTGATCCTGCCTGAGATCTTCCTCTCGTTCCCAGGTAGCTTCCTCCTCTGTGTGATGATCCCACTGAACCTTGCATAACTTGATTGTCTTGGTGCGAGTAACTCTCTGTGTTGTCTCCAGAATCTTGACAGGCTTCTCATATGTTAAATCACTCTCCAACTGAATTGCCTCAAGTGGCACTGTGTCCCTCAATGGAACATCCATCATCTCTGCATGGCACTTCTTCAACTGAGATACATGAAACACATTCTGAACTCCTGACAAGGATTCTGGCAACTCCAGCTGATAAGCTACCTCTCCTCTATGCTCCAAGATCTTGTAATGCCCCACAAAACATGGTGCTAACTTACCCTTGATTCCAAACCTCTTAATTCCATGAAGTGGTGAAACTCTAAGATATGCACTGTCTCCTACCTGATATGTCACCTCCTTACGTTTAGCATCTGCATAACTCTTCTGCGTGGACTGTGCTATCTTCAGCCTGTCACGAATCAACTTGACCTTCTCCTCAACATCTCTGATCAAGTCTGGTCCAAAGAATTGACGTTCTCCAACATCATCCCACATCAACGGTGTCCTGCACTTCCTACCATACAATACCTCAAATGGTGCCATCTTTAGACTAGCCTGGTAACAGTTATTATATGAGAACTCTGCATAAGTTAAATTATCATCCCAACTGGACCCATAGTCCAATGCACAAGCTCTCAACATATCCTCCAAAATCTGATTTACCCTCTCTCTCAGCCCATCTGTCTGTGGATGGAAAGCTGTACTGAACTCCAGCCTGGTGCCCAAGGATACATGCAACTGACGCCAAAATTTAGATGTGAACTGAGTACCTCTATCAGACACTACCTTCCTTGGAACTTCATGCATACAAAAAATTTTAGACATATAAATTTTTGCTAGCCGAGCACTGGTATAAGTAGTCTTTATCGGGATGAAGTGAGCAAATTTAGTCAAACGATCAACAACTACCCAAATAGAATCATAACCTGGCCGAGTCCTGGGTAAACCTGTAATGAAGTCCATACCAATCTCATCCCACTTCCAATCAGGTATAGGTAATGGTTGTACCAAACCTGCTGGTCGCTGATGTTCTGCTTTAACTCTCTGGCACACATCACATGTTGCAAATATATGCAGCAATTTCCCTCTTCAGGCTAGGCCACCAAAATCTTTCCCTCAAATCCAAATACATCTTAGTATTACCTGGGTGAATAGAATAAGGTGAATCATGCGCCTCCTGAAGAATCAACTTCCTGATGTCTACATCTTGAGGTACACAAATACGCTTCTCAAACCATATGGCTCCATGTTCATCCTCATGGAAACCTTCTGCCTTACCTTTAACCATATTCTCTTTTATCTCAGCAATCTCCTTATCATTCTTTTGAGCTTCTCTGATCCTGTCAAGCAAAGTAGGCTTTTACCTCAAGTGTTGCTAAATATCCCTTAGGAACCATCTCCAACCTGAGATTCCTGAACTATTCACATAACTCGGGTGGCATATTATCAATATTAATTGCATTAGCATGGCTCCTACGACTCAATGCATCAGCAACAACATTAGCCTTACCAGGATGATACTGCACATTCAAATCATAATCCTTAATAAGCTCCAACCATCTCCTCTGCCTGAGGTTCAAATCCTTCTGAGTAAAAATATACTTCAAGCTCTTATGATCAGTAAATATATCACAATGATTACCAATAAGATATGGCCTCCAAGTTTTCAATGCATGCACAACTAAGGCTAACTCCAAATCATGTGTAGGATAATTATGCTCATGATTCTTAAGCTGATGTGAAGCATATGAAACAACTTTACCTTCCTGCATCAACACACTGTCAAGTCCTCGACGAGAAGCATCACAATATACCTGGAAGTCCTTATGTATATCCGGCAGAGTTAAAACTGGTGCTGTAACCAAACGCTGCTTCAATTCCTGAAAGCTGGCTTCACATTCATCAATCCAAACAAACTTCTTCTCCTTCTTCAACAATTCAGTCATAGGTTTTGCAATTTTGGAAAAGTTCTCAATAAACCTCCTGTAATAACCTGCAAGGCCCAAAAAGCTGCGAATCTCTCCAACTGATGTGGGTGTCTCCCACTCTGTAACTGCAGCAACCTTAGATGGATCAACTGCAACTCCATTACCTGACACAACATGTCCAAGGAATGCTACCTCATCCAGCCAAAACTCACATTTGCTGAACTTGGCATACAACTGATGTTCCCTCAATTTCTCCAATACCAAACGCAAATGCACCTCATGCTCTTGCTTATTCTTGGAGAACACCAATATATCATCAATGAAAACAACCACAAACTTATCCAAGAACTCCATAAACACCTTGTTCATCATATTCATGAAGTATGCAGGGGCGTTAGTCAATCCGAATGACATAACAATATATTCATACAACCCATACCTCGTGGTAAAAGCAGTCTTGGGAATATCTTGCTCACGAATCTTTAATTGATGATAACCAGAACGGAGATCAATCTTAGAAAACAAAGTAGCTCCTTCCAACTGGTCAAATAGATCATTTATCATAGGCAAAGGATACTTATTCTTAATGGTTACCTCATTCAGAGAACGATAATCAACACACATCCTCAAGGTCCCATACTTCTTCTCCACAAACAAAACTGGAGCTCCCCAAGGTGATGAACTTGGGCGAATAAATCCTTGTGCCTGCAATTCTCTTATCTGCTTCTTTAATTCTTCCAACTCTTGAGGAGGCATTCTATACGGTCTCTTTGCAATAGGTCCAGTGCCCGGTATTAAATCAATAAGAAACTCAATATCTCTATCTGGTGGCCTACCTGGCAACTCCTCTGGAAACACATCTGGATAATCTCTCACAACTGGCACCTCTTCCAGACCCCCCTTAAGAGAGTTCACATGCACCTGATTACGCTTATACTTACACACATATTTGATCCTCTTCCCTCCTGGTGCACTAAGAGTAATAGATCGACTGGCACAATCAATACGACATTTATATAACTACAACCAATCCATACCCAAAATAATATCTAGACCTTGTGACTTCAATATAATCAAATCCGTAGGAAAATCATGCTTTCCAATAGACAAAGTCAACTGATGGCAACCAACACCTGCTATCATCTCAGCTCCTGGGGAACTCACTCTAATAGGCATGCTAAGTGTTTTGGTTGGCAATCCATGTTTATCAACAAATACCCTCGAAATAAATGAATGCGATGCACCAGTATCAAAAAGAACAAGTGCAGGTACTGAATTAATCAAGAACTTACCAATCACTGCATCAGGTTCATTATAGACTTCCTCAACATTAACATAGTTGACATGACCCTTTTGGAAGGGGTTTGGCTTGCTGACTCCTGAATCCCCATTTCCGTTCTTGTTCCCTAGACAAGCATTGGAGTAGTGGCCCATCTTCCTACACTTATAGCATTGAACCTGGCTAATATCCCTCTACACAGGCATACTCTGGTGGCTCTGGTTATTATTCCCTCCATTACCATTACCATTACCATTACCATTACCATTACCTCTACCATTGCCACTGTTACTCTTGTGCCCATTGTGATGATGGTGGCCATTATGGTTGTGGCCATTCCCTCCATGACGATTATGTCCATTACCTCCATGATGATTATGCCCATTACCTCCATTACCATTATATGAAGTGCGTGGCTTCTGCTGTGGTCCTGAATTATACATGTTATTATTGTTGTACTTCCTCTTGCGATTCTCTATGGCATGTTGCTTTCCCTCCAGCACAATACCCTTATCAATCAGATCCTGGCAATTCCTAAAAGTGGCCACTGTCAACTGAAGGCTCAAGTCATCGTTTAGGCCCTCCAAGAATTTCTCCTGCCTAGCTGCATCAGTGTTAACATCATTAGGAGCATAGCATGCAAGATTATTAAATTCCTCCACATAAGAATTAACAGTGCGACCTTCCTGGCGCAAACTGCGAAACTCCTTCTTTTTCAGACTCATACGCACTAGCAGACAGATGTGCAGCACGGAAAGCATCCTGAAACTAAGGCCATGTGATAGTAGCAATGGTATAAGTGACCAAGTAGTTGTCCCACCAAGCTGCAGCAGGACCCTCCAACAAATGTGAGGCAAACCTCACCCTCTCTGCATCTGTGCATCCAACCGTCTCCAGGTTCCTATTGACTGCACGGAGCCAATCATCAGCCACAATAGGTTCAGGGGAACTGGAGAACCTCTGAGGATTCAACCTCAAGAACCTGGTAAGCATATCCACTGGTGGCGGTGGCGGCAAATTGTTGTTGTTATTGTTGCTGTTCTGATTCCGAGTAAGCAACTGGATCAACTGGGCTTGTCCCTCAATAACCTGCTGTATGTATGGTGGTACTCCATTGCCATTGTTGTCCCCTCCTGCAGTATTGCGTCTAGTATCACGCCTCGGCAGCATCTGGTGGTCAAGCATAGATGAGTTATAGATATAATAGGGCCAAAAGTTATGTATATATAAATATATTCTACCCATATGCATATTATGATCAAGCCAACAAAACACAACAACAAATAACACCAACAAACAAACAACAAACAATATGGTAATATTATATATATATATATAGTCGAATAATTTCGATACTAAGCAATTTAACAAACAACTACCAACCAAGCAAACAATCTAGTATCTTCATACCACGAAAGTGGGCATAATCAGATACGCTAACACGATAATGTTGCAATATAAACAAACATGAATGGTGGTCTCACCACTAGTTCCTACTTAACTGTTCAAGATACTTGAGGGGGTTAACTAATAAACAGCAAGAAGTATAACTAGCTGATAAAATAATTTTCACTCCTATGGCTTTTCTAATCCATTTTCTAGGGTCACGCCCTATAGTCAACACACTGCTCTGATACCATATGTAACGACCAAACCTCGAAGGATTTGAGTCTCTGTGCTTACCATGCTAGTCCCTGGATCGAACTCGCTAGCACACACAGTATAGATGAATACCAGAATAGCAAGTGCAACATTTATTACAATGTATGATCCAGAATGTATAAAATAAAACAATCTGCATAGCACTTGGCTAGCTTTATTCAACCAAACAGCGGAAAGTAGCAAAAAATAACGATGAGTCCCATCATAGCCCACTGGTGATGCTGAGTGCAGACTCGCGACCCTAATGGTACCTTACTCTTCATCAGAATATCCTGCAACATGAGACGTTGCAGCCATATAGGTCAATACTTGGAATGTATTGGCAAGTTACACAGGACTAATAATAAAGCAGACCTACATGTATATGCATAGTATATCAAAAGGAAGGCTTGAGGGTTTATTTTTGCAGAAAGCTGATTTTATCCTAATATCTACCTAATAGTCAAATTTTATTTAGTTCTTTTATTACTACAATTAAATGCACAAGGTTGAGTTGGCAAAATCAACTCCAACCTGCCCTTTTCTTAACTTGCCCAACAAATTTACTAAGTGTCACATCTGTCAAGATCATCCAACAACTGTAATGGCATAGTCGCTCAAAGTTACCCATAACCGGGGGCATGGCTAATCACGATTAGATTTTTAATACTCTGCAGAGTTTAGTACGCTTTACCCACTGGACCCAACCCAAAGATTCAGATGAAGTCTTTCAGAAGCAGTCCCCTAGTCCCAACAGGAGGCCCATCCCAACTATTATATCTACATCTACTGGCACATCCGGGTAAGGGTCCCACAACTGATCAACTAAGCCAGAGCCCATTTAGCCAGTGGTCTCACATGGAAGCTACTAGTCACTAAGTCTATCTGATCTTCTTGAGCCTGGGCGGCCGTCCACTTACATTCAGAGGGTATAAACCATGATGTTCTTGAAACCACCCTAGCAATACCACTTCCGCCCAGAGGTGAATTAAACCCTGAGTTACTACTCAAATTATTATATATATAATCCTCACATAAGCTCAATGAATACACGAACCAACCCCGTCTACAAAGCATAGCAAAACTACAACTGCCACGATCTGCAAAGACGGGAAGATAGGTCAACAGCATAGCAAAATAATATAGTAATCCTATACATGCATATATTCAAGGTGTTATATAACTACATGCATAGAAAACAATAGGTAAAGGATGATCAAGGTGTAACTTGCCTTGGTTCTGGTTCAGAAAGTCACACTCCTGACAATAGCTCGTGTCGCACTCCAGACAATCTACACATTTCACACAATTCAACAAATCAATCACCGGAACACGAATAGAACCAAAACAAAACCAACAGCAAGAAAACCATTTTTAAAACTCAACAACAGCAGCATAACAACACCTAAAATGCACTACGGTCACAATGCAAAAAGAAACACCAAAAACCGACAAACGGTTTGAAAGTTACGACCTACGGAAGATTTGATTCAAACTCGAATAAATTCAAATTTGAAAGGTGCAAACATGTGCAAAGTTGGTACTGTGACAATGTGCTGATTTTTGTGAGAGCATAGGAAAAAGAATTGCCTAAATTGGAGCTATAGACTAAAAGATATAGCTATTTGAGGTTAGAGATGAAATCTGGAAAGAAAACAAAAACAATAGAAATCTCCTACACAGTTCCTGCGTGTACTGTAGCAAACTGCCACGTGTTCACTCGTGATTGGCCCAGGTGAAACACTACGCGTGCATGCTCACCAGCAACCGAGGACGGCGGCGGCGGTCTCGGGCGTCGGCAGCGGCGCGTCTCCGGCGAAGGTGAAGCGACTGATGGGTGCGGCGGTGAGTAGTGGAGGTGGTGGTGGTGTTCAACGGCGGCGGGGCGTCCTCTACTGACGGCGGCGAGGATGTGAACGGCGGCTGCTCCGGTGCGTCGGTCGAGCTTGTTCCTCCGGCTCCGTTGCGATTCCGGCCAAACAAGAATGTCAGGGAGCTCTTCGTGGAGGGGGGGGGACGAAGAGGGCAAGCAGTGCGGCTGTGGTGATCTTACGACGACGGAATCCTCCGGTGAACGGCGGCGGTCGGCGTGCACTCTTGCGAGATCCGTTTCTCCCTAGCTCCCACGTGCGGCAACAAGGAAGATCGAGGAGGGGTGCGGGGTCTCTCGAGCAGTTGGGCTCACGTACGGTGTCCCTGAGGAGCACGGGATCGAACAGGGGCGCAGATCGATCCGAGCTCGGCTCGGCGGCGTGCGTCCGATCGGAGGAAGGAGAAAGCGGCGCGGGGCCCGCGGGTCAGCGGCTGAAGGCGGGGTGGATCGGGTGCGGGTCAGGCGCGGTTCGGGCGTGGCTGGCTGCTGTGCTTACCGCTTCGTGGTTAGGTGGGTTGCGGGCGACGGGAGCTGGGCCGCGGTGCGGAGCTGCGCTATGTTGTGCTTCCCTTTTTTTGTTTTAAAACAAAAACTACAGCAACAAATAACTAAAAATGAAACAACAGTATAAAAACTAAATAAAAAATACGTAGACACATAGTAAAATCTATACTGCTAATATAAACTACATGAACACTAGTTCCTCACCTAATGCAATTTCAGAAATTCATTTTGATGCAAAAGGCCACACAAACAGTAAAATAACACACAATTAAAATACTTAGAAGATCACAAAAATTACCAGAACATATCAGATGAACTGGAAATAATATTCTGCACATTATGAACATTTTTAAAATAGGGGAGAAGTCATGTTATCTCCACTCCAAATAAATTGCCTTTTGTTGCATAATGATTTGAATATTCTGAAAAAGAAAATAGTGCAATAAAAATATGATATTCATATGAATGATCTATTAACATCCTAATTAGATCAATCCTCAAACATTGCATGAATAGGATCTAATCAAATTGTGGGTTTTGGGAAGTAGATGAGGTAGTACCTATTACCTGTTTTATTATCAAACCCTTGGGAGTTACTTCTACATTTTCTTATATTGCCATGCTATGCTAGTAGACGTGGATTGGGTGAGTGTATCCATGACAGATGTGAGATTGTTAAATTAATGGTTTATTTAAGGTGGCAAGTTAAACACACATCTGGCTGGATTGAGGCACCTGGGTATTCCAGCGATTGCCTATTTTTCTTTATGGACCGCCACCCAGGCTCAAAGGGATCATGAGATTATTCATAATAGAAACTTCTGTGTGCAGCCACAAGCTACTATGGGCTCTAGCATAGTTGATTAAGTCATGCGAACTCTTACAGTGGTAGACTAGCAGATGTAGGGGAAAGTAGGTGTAACGGTCTACCCGTTCGTAAGGTGCTAGCACTTCTGAAAGACTATGTCTCGGTCATCCATTTCTCAAATACCATGTAGTGCGAGAATCCCAACGGAGGAGATCGAGTCTTGTGGGGAAAAGTGCGCAAACCTCTGCAGAGTGTATAAAGTAATCATGGTTAGCCGTGTCCCCGGTTATGGACAACTTGAGTAACTAGTACTTGGATTATCATGTGAATCTCATCATGTTACTCTAATTAATTTGGTTGGGTTTTAATGATGATGCTTAATCGGGATTGAGAGGGTGTCTACACTCTCAATGTTTAACAACTACCATGATAGTTAAATAAAATTTATTCCTTTGCAGTAGGGAAAAATTGGCTTTACGCAAAACTGTAACCATAGAGCTTTCCACCAGCCAAATATGCATGTAGTATAGCCTTATTCTTTCATTACTCTCTATCTGTTACTTTGCCAGCATATTCCATGTGCTGACCCGTTTCGGGCTGCAACGTTCATGTTGCAGACTTTTCAGACGACGAGTAAGGTGCCTTTAGGTCGTGGTTCTATACTCAGTGATGCCGTTGGAGTTGATGGACTCACTTATCTTCCAAGCCTTCCGCTGTTATCGTTATTAGATGGCCTTAAGCCATATTTATTGTAATAAGTTCTCTTTTGAGACATTCGATGTAATAAGTGTGTGATTGCTACTATGTTATAAATCCTTCAAGTACTGTGCATGTCAGCATTACCGATCCAGGGATGACACTGATGCACAGAGATCAGACTGGTCGAGGTCTGGTCGCTACACTAGGCTACTTAGGGACGGTTGCTTCTACATCAACCGCCACCACCACCATAACTTCCGCATAGTTTTGCCCACCTCACACTCCCACCACCCTAACTTAACCCAATTTTGTTTATGTTGTGAGTTGCGTCTCCTAAGGTGTTTTGGCTACTTAGGGACCGTGCTTCCAACTCCGACACCGTGTATAGCCCACCACCTTACCCTCCATTTCCGCATTGCGTACTCCACAACCCATCATTGCCATTTCGTAATTCCATTGAGCTCCCACAAAACCACCACCGCATTCCCGCTACCACCATTTGACATTTGAAATTTTGAGTTCACGGATTTTCTATTTCCTAAGGTGTTTCGGCTACTTAGGGACGAGTCTCCATCATCTTGGTATCTCCATCAAGATCACCGCCACTCATCATCGACACGGACGGTAACCTCCATATCATCTTGGTATCGTGGTATCCCTCCATAGTATATTCCCTTGCCATTGCATTGTTAACCCCTAGCTCATTTTGCGTCACCTGCCTATCGAGACTAGCCATTTGAGTATTGCCGGCAATGTTACTTATGCACATTAGTGATCTACACCTTCCATTGCATACATACCATACCATATCATATTGGTATCATATCATCTCGTGTGCCTCAAGTTTGTTCCCGCATACACCCAATCGCTATCTTGGTTTGTGCATTCCGCATTGTGGCCATATACAAAAAAAGAATAAGCTTTTAAGAAAAAGATAAAGATCAAAGAAGCGTGTAAGCAATAGCCATAGCATCATACCACAATGCATATAAGATCATCTTGGATCACCTTGTGACAAACACCGGGAACCATATATACATAGCATACTTGGGATAGAAAGTTATCCATTTTGCATCTTATAGGTTGTGCACAAGTGTCGTATCCTCCTATTGAGCAATCGTGCTAGCGTCTCTCTTGAGTTGTGCAACACGAGCGTTTTCCATGGGTTCCACATTTTGTGCTCATCCGTGGTTGCACGACCCCATTTATCTATCCGTGTGTGTGTTTTCGTGTGCCACATATTGCTATTGGTCTACTTGTTTCACTTGCGAATTTGTGAATCTCTTTCGACATTATTGACTCTTGCTAACATTTTGCATTAAATTTTTGTGCCACTATCCTCACCGAGCTCCACCATAAGCCTTATTTGTGTAGGTGTGAGAAACCGACAAGAATTGGTACCAATTGTGCTATTTCCTTGTCCACATTGGAGTGATCATTGATCCACTTTCAACTTCGGTCAAGGTACATTTGGTATTCATTCTTCTCTTTCTACCACTCACATTTTTCTCTTGGAGGGATAGGCAAGGCATTTCATCTCCGGTCTTTCACAACAACGACGACGTGAACAACTACATCACCAAAGCGTCCATCTTCGATCTACAACAACAAATGAAAGGCGCACAATCAAGATTGCGAGAGCGCATCGAGAACCTCTCCATCGACATTCGCCACTCCGAAGCGAGGAAAAGGGACTACATCGACAACAAGCTTTCCGCTCAAAAGGTGGAGCAAGATGCAAGGATGGTGGAGATTCGGGCCTTGATCAAGTCTACTAATGTAGGGTGGATCCCGCGATGAACATGAAGAACACGAGGAGGGGAACGTGGGAAAACACAAGGGGAAACACAAGAGGAAACACTAAACTAACACGAATAAGTCACACATGCGCTAGATCCTTGAGTACATAAGGAAAAATGCACGATCCACGGACAACTATGGACGATACAAGGGTATCCGGTCTTCTCTGTGAGGAGGTCTTGAGTTCTTCCCTAAAAGGGGTCTTGAATCCGCTTGGGGGATCTTCACGGGTGGATGCTCGAATCTCCGAGGAGAAGGTATCCAAGTGGATGAGCAAAGCTATCACTCAAAATATGAGCTAATCCTTTGCTAAACCTAACTAGAAGGAGGTGGGGGAGTATATACAGTCTAAGCCACGAAGGGGAAGTGGGGAAGAGGGATACATGTGCCCTTGGCCGGTTCACTGTGCACAGTGATAGAGGTGAAGGTGTCCCGTTGTTTCGATGAGATAGATATCGTTTTCTATGGGAGTCGACTTTGACGATCCGACTATGAACGTGCGAAGATGTCGCGCCTTAGAAATCGCTCAACCAACTTCCAAGAGTTATTGACCACGCCAGAGCATGATCAACCTGACCACGAGGGTCTATTTCCTGCGAGCAAACGAAGAACAAGAAAGAAACTGAGATTGCAATCTGGATATTGCGAATAAAAGAGGAAAGCTTTATTAATGAAGGTGGGGTTCTGTGACATCTTGGTCTGGTCGTTGGACACAAACGAAGTACGCGAAGTTGCAGGTATGGCGAACTTTTAATCTAAACAAAACCCAAATTCTAAACGACGCCCTAAGGGTTGTATATATGAAGGAAGAGGGGAGGGACTTCGTGGCCCTTGGAGGAGGGGTCCGAAACCAACCCTAACTCTTGTTTCCCCACACATACGGACTCTCAAAACAGCCTATACTTAAGTATTTCGGAAATACATGGGCCTGGTCCAATAATAAGGTGACGCAGCACCTAGAATAGCCTCTGGAGGAAATTTATGAAGTGGCATCTTGTATATTTCGTCCAAGGCTTCATGCACTCCTTATGATGGCTTCAAAGTCCTGAATCATCTCTTGTAACTCCGTTCTTGATCCCCTTGCACATGCCATCATCTCCATGCTTGAACTTGCTCCAAGGTTCATCTTTCTAGTCCAAGCTAGGCCCTTCATTTGTAAGCAAAACAAATGAATCCAATTTAGGCAGCATCATATTCTCATGAACATTAGAATCGTTACCAAGAAACGAAAGTACCTGATAATTCAATTGGCGTGCGCGAGCTCTAGTAATTGGTCCAGTATGTATAGCAGTAGGGGCTGTGGGTGTAACAACGGTATTGATGTCCTCATCATCCTCCCCTTCTTGAAATGAAGTCGTCCTCGACAAAAGATCATCTTCCTCACCCAAATAAGGTTTCAAATCTGCAATGTTAAAAGTGGGACTAACCCCAAAATCTGCAGGCAGCTCAAGTTTATATGCATTATCATTTATTTTCTCTAACACCTTAAAAGGACCATCAGCACGTGGCATTATCTTTGATTTGCGCAAAATAGGAAATCTATCCTTACGCAAATGTAACCAAACAAGATCTCCAGGTGCAAACACAACATGTTTTCTACGCTTATCTCCAGCAAGTTTATATTTAGCGTTCATACGCTCAATGTTTTCCTTAGTTAATTCATGCATTTTTAAAATCAATTTAGCACGTTCTTTAGCATCAAAATTAACCTTCTCCGAAGATGGAAGAGGAAACAAATCAATAGGTGCACGAGGTAGGAAACCATACACAATTTTAAAAGGGCACATCTTAGTAGTAGAATGCAATGAACGATTATAAGAAAATTCAATGTGAAGCAAGCATTCTTCTCACATTTTCTTATTATTCTTCAAAACAGCCCTAAGCATAGTAGATAATGTTCTATTGACTACTTCAGTTTGTCCATCAGTTTGGGGGTGACAAGTAGTACTAAAAAGCAGTTTAGTCCCCAACTTAGCCCGTAAACATCTCCAAAAGTGGCTAAGAAATTTAGTATCACGATCTGAAACAATAGTATTTGGCACACCATGCAAGCGAATAATTTAACGAAAGAACAAATCAGCAACATTAACAGCATCATCACTTTTATGACATGGTATAAAGTGTGCCATTTTCAAGAACCTATCCACGACAACAAATATGCTATCCCTTCCCTTCTTTGTTCGAGGTAAACCTAAAACAAAATCCATAGATATATCCTCCCAAGGAACACAAGGTACAGGCAAAGGCATATATAAACTATGAGGATTTAGTCATGACTTAGCTTTTTGACATGTAGTGCAGCGAGCAACAAAACACTCAACATCACGTCTCATCTTTGGCCAAAAAAATGTGTAGCAAGTATATCCACCGCCTTCTTCACGCCAAAGTGCCCCATTAATCCTCCTCCATGCGCCTCCTGCAACAACAAAAGATGAATGGAGCTAGCTGGAATGCATAGCTTGTTAGCACGAAACACAAATCCATCGTGAAGAACAAACACGTTCCAAGTTCTCCCTTCCTTACAATTCTGCAATACATCTTTAAATTCAGCATCATGCACATATTGATCTTTGATGGTCTCCAAACCAAATATTTTAAAGTCAAGTTGTGAAAGCATAGTATAACGACGGGACAATGCATCAGCAATAACATTTTCTTTACCCTTCTTGTGTTTAATGACACAAGGAAAAGTCTCAATGAATTCAAACCATTTAGCATGTCTACGGTTCAGTTTTGCTTGACTTTTAATGTGTTTCAAAGATTCATGATCAGAATGTATAACAAATTCCTTGGGCCATAAATAATGTTGCCATGTTTCTAAGGTCCGAACAAGAGCATATAATTCTTTAACATAAAGTAGAATAGTTCAGACTGGGCCCACTTAATTTTTCAGAAAAGTATGCAACAGGTTTGCCATCTTGTAATAACACACGTCCTAATCAATTCCACTAGCATCACATTCAAGCTCAAAAGTCTTATTAAAATCAGGAAGTTGGAGTAAAGGAGCATGTGTCAACTTATCTTGCAATACCGTGATGGCTTCTTCCTGTGCGGTACCCCAAACAAAAGGCACATCCTTCTTTGTAAGCTCGTTGAGAGGTGCAGCAATGGTGCTGAAATCCCTCACAAAACGCCTATAGAAACCAATGAGGCCAAGGAAACTCCTCACTTGTGTGACCGTTTTGGACTGCGGCCAACTCTCAATAGCTTCAATCTTGACTTTGTCAACTTCAATTCCCTATGGAGTAACAACATAGCCAAGAAAAGATATTCGGTCGGTGCAAAAGGTGCACTTTCCAAGGTTACCAAACAAATGTGCATCACGTAGAGCAATAAAAACAGCACGTAAATGTTCCAAATATTCCTCCAAAGATTTGCTATAAATAAATTGGTCATCAAAGTAAACTACCACAAATCGTCCAATGAAAGCACGTAAAAATTCATTCATTAATCTCATGAAAGTACTAGGTGCATTAGTTAACCCAAAAGGCATGACTAACCACTCATATTATCCAAACTTAGTTTTAAATGATGTTTTCCATTCATCTCCCAATTTCATACGAATTTGATGGTATCCACTACGCAAATCAACTTTGGGGAGTATTGTAGAGCCACTCAATTCATCAAGAATATCATCTAGCCTAGGAATAGGATGACGATAACGAATAGTAATATTATTAATTCCTCTACAATGAACGCACATACGCAAGGTACCATCCTTTTTCGGCACTAAAATGATAGGAACAGCACAAGGACTAAGGGATTTGCGTATATAACCTTTGTCGAGTTGTTCTTGTACTTAACGCATAATCTACTTCGTCTCCTCTGGATTGGTACGGTATTGTGCATGGTTGGGTAATGATGCACCGGGAATTAAGTCAATTTGATGCTTAATCCCTCAAATAGGTGGTAATCCCGGTGGCACCTCTTGTGGAAAGACATCAGCGAACAGATTAGCTAGGAGGCAAAGATGGTGTGTCCTCGAATGTTAGTGAAATGAAGGAGGTGCCCTTGGAGGAGGGGTCCCAAACCAACCCTAACTCTTGTTTCCCCACACATACGGACTCTAAAAACAGCCTATACTTAAGTATTTCAAAAACACATGGGCCTGGCCCAATAATAAGGTGACGCAGCACCTAGAATAGCCTCTGGACGAAATTTATGAAGTGGCATCTTGTATATTTCATCCAAGGCTTCATGCACTCCTTATGGTGGCTTCAAAGTCCTGAAATCATCACTTGTAACTCCGTTGTTGATCCCCTTGCGCATGCCATCATCTCCATGCTTGAACTTGCTCCAAGGTTCATTTTTCTTGTCCAAGCTAGGCCCTTCATTTGTAAGCAAAACAAATGAATCCAATTTAGGCAGCATCATATTCTCATGAACATTAGAATCGTTACCAAGAAATGAAAGTACCTAATAATTCAATTTGCGTGCGCGAGCTCTAGTAATTGATCCAGTATGTATAGCAGCAGGGGCTGTGGGTGTAACAATGGTATTGATGTCCTCATCACACAGACATGCGCTGGATGTCCAGGCTGGGGGCCGGATGCCCGGGGCTTTGGGATGGGCCGGATGTCCAGGCTGGCCTGGGTCTTCCAGGTGCATTCGGTGATGGAGGTGCCGGATTTCCAAGCGAAGTGGGCCGGATGTCCGGGGCTTCGGGAGGAGTCGGATGTCCGGGGTGATGGCCGGATGTCCGGGCTGTGCTGGGCCTTTGCAGTGCTCTCTGGATGGCCGATGCCTGATTTCTGGGGGTCGAGTCAGATATCCAGGTTGGGCCGGATTTCCGGGCGAGGGCCGGATGTCCGACCGCTGTAGTAGCTGGCCCTTCTTCCTTCCTTCACTTCCGTGCACGCTTGGCCTTGGTCCTTGGGCTCTCCATGGTCTCCTCGGGTGTACCTACGTATGCACAAGGTCCGCGCTTGAAGTAGCATCCATGTCTTACATGCGGAAAAGGAAGACTCGGAAAGGAGCGAGTTCACCTTAGGTCTAAAGGCTATGCTTGAGTGTACATTGGGGATGATCGAAGGATGCTTCGCATCATCTCCCCTCCCTTGGGAAAGATCCGACCTCGGTTAGAAAACCTCATGACCATGGAAACGGTTGTCGTGGACGGACTTGTGGTTGGACGAAGAGGAAGACATGGCGCAATCCAAGTACTCCAAGGTGTCGCCGGAGTGGTATACATGTAAAAAGAGCAAACACAAACGACACTCGGAAATACAATGGTTAGCGCGCACAAAGTGTCCATCATGTAAGAATGAGTCCATGCGGCAAGATTGTTCATGACAAAGCGCATGAAGCTTATCAAGATGATAGAGAATGATATGCAAAACGTTCATGGGAGCAAAATCATTCATTACGCACCCAAATATGTTATGAATATGATCAATGCAACCATGGTGCAAAATGATGTCATAGGGAGACGGTTTATCAATAGCATGAATAAGGCAATGGATGCTGAATATGAATAATTTATCATGCAATTGATGGTAGGCAATATGAGCATGATGTATGAATATGCCATCAAGGAAGATCACAACAAATTTGCTAAGGAAATGCACAAGCTCATATATCATGGATGACATGGGAATACAAGTTGCAACAAGGCAATCATAATGTGAGTCAATCCATGCATAAGATGCAAATTTGTCATGTGTATGATATGTCCAATGAGCATGACATGTGTGAGCACAATCAAACAAATATGGAGGTGTTGGTGTACCAATGCTCGCTGTCGTGGCATGAGTGGAGGTTCGAAGGTGCTTCCAATAAGTCCGAGCGCTCCTCAATGCGAAGGTCCGTAGAGCCAATCTTCAATGTCGCTTCTCCATTCGCGAGATGTACCATGTAGACAACAAGAAGGAAAAAACAATGAAAGAGTGACCCATCCAATATGCATATTTGAGGATGGCTGAAAGGGAAGGATTTCACCTTTAGGAGATTCTCGCAAATGTTGGTGTTGCACATCGTGCATGCCTTCACATGACCAAATTGTGTCATGACGGTATCGCCTTGTGAATCCTTCAACATGAAAGAACATGACAAACAATCGGAAAAATGAATGAGGTTAGCAGAAAACCTATCATTCGTGTGGTAAAATATCCAACAAGTGGATGCATCATGCTCATCATAAGAAAGTACAAGGGACCATTTCATAGTATGGAGGCATATGATGATGCGAGCAACCAAATACAATAGGCTCAAGCAAGCAAGCATGCATCACAAGTAAAGTGTCCAAGTCTCCACGATCAATAAGCATAGATGCAACAATTGGAGGCAAGCGACAATGAACAAAATATATCATGTGAGAGGCATGAACATATACGTCATCAACACAAGAAAGTAAGTAAGAATGGAACATGGGTGATGCGACAAAGCAAGCAATCATGTGAATCAAGCCAAGCAAGCTAGTAGTGCGAAGATGCAACGTACTAGAAGGAATCATGTCTAGTATGTCATGTGTGCAAATAGTGTGTATGAATAATTCACATGACATAGCACAAGCATGAAAGGAGGATATGAGCAAAATAGGATCAATAGCATGAGGCACATGATAAACATGGCAATAGCAACAAGGATCTCCACCAAGCATGCAAATACACATAGGAGAAGCATAATGGTGAATCATGGGTAGATGCAAGCAAGGATCACAATTGCATGGGAAAGGCATAGAAGCAAGCATAACATGCAAAGTGAACACTGTAAAATTAGCATGAAGCGACAAGCGGTATATAGCCCATAGTCATGTGAGAGCCAAGTGAGAGGGATGCGCACAGACGTTGCACGAAGAGAGCGGTGGTAAGGATAGTTCACGGGATCCCAAGTCATCTTTGCTCTCAAGAGCTCGTTTCGTCAACTATTGGGATTGAGAGGTTGACAAGTATACATGAGTACCTACACAAAACAAAGACAAAGGGAAAATTGTGTGTGCGTGGTAGATGTACACATCATCCATCATGATGCGCACGTTCTTGTGTTGGTTAGCCAAAATATCCAATCTTGAATAAATGAGATGTGTGATATAGAAACATGTCATCCATCATGATAGGTTTGTTGTTATGTATAGCATAATGGAGACTCAAATTGTGTAATGCATCACAAGAAATATGTAGAGCATTGTTATTCATGGAATGCATATGGTGCAAGCAATTATGAGAATCATGCAATGTATGGAATGCATCAAAATCTCCTAATATGTATGACGAAACTAAGGGGGTTTCCTCATGATCATTAGTGGAAACATCACATGGAGAATATTGACAACGTCCAAAACAATGCATAGTTGGAACATTGTGATTATGGCATGGCATAGTAGATGAATTGTGCAAATCATGTAAAGGAAGCATGGCAATGTCATCACATGAAAAATGAAAGCCAATGACCATCCTCTCGTCATCTATGCCATATGTGCAAATGGGATTTATTGTAATGGGGCATGCATAGTTACTATGTTGAGAATGAAATGATGCAATATGGGAGATCTCACTCATAGCATATGACAAGGTTAATGGATTGTCAAACATGATGTGACCAAAAGAATTTTCACAAGATATCCTATGGAACATAGCATCACAAGTAGGCAAATCAACATGTTCATCATCATATTTATCATAAATAAGTAAGTCATGACATGAAGAATTCGCACTAGCATGAAACATGGGAATAGGTGGATCAACATCATGCAAGAAATAATTGGTGAGATAGTCCACTAGTGGGACAAGAGAAGCACCATCACCTATGTTACCTTTAGAGCGTCGCTCATGTGTTGTAGGTGAGGTGTCGAAGACCAAGTCGTGGTCATCTTTATCTTGATGGAACCATGTGGGGGTGCATCTTCTTCCACCATGGCCATCGTTGTCTCCATTGGAGGTATGGACTCGTCGAGGATAGGCGTGTCGTCATGTAGGAGACCTAGCACCAAAGAAATCACACTCGAAGTAGAGATTAAGTTGTTAGAAAGCATAGTGGCCTCACGTGCCGTGTCAACTACCTCACTCACTAAGTGTGGTGGCTCACTCACTCCCTCTTGGATGCTCTCAAGTGTGGGGCTAGTGGTGGTCACACTCATCCTCTCATAGGAAATGCACTCAAGGTCACAAATGGTGGACTCACTCATATCACTCATGGTGGGGTGGCTCTCCTCACATGGGAATTGGGGCATCTCTTTATATGTGGGTGTCGGAGAGATGTTGGTGCAAATGTCTCCATGCTCAATCATGCCGTAGTTGTAGCCGTGGATGAAGGCCGAAGATGGCACATCATCACTCTCCTCTAAGACCAAAGATAAGGTCTCATGTGCGGTCTCGTAGCTTGACTCGGAGTATGAGTCCAATATGGGCGCCGTCTTCATGTTGTTGAAGAGGTTCATGCTCGTCGCCATGGTCGAAGTGGATGGCCCTTGCTTGACCTTCTTGTCACCGTCTTATTGTTGGAGGCCCATATGATGTGGCACCTCGTAGCTTGTCTCCATGACCGAAGGGAAATTCCCATGCTCGGCCATCTACCTTGAGGGGCTTCTGAAGATGGAAGTGTCGCCCTCGCACGTAGGTGGTCGCCTTGTACTTGAAGATGTCGATGTAGGCGAACTCAAGGGAAGTAGGCGAAGATGCCATACGTCTGAAGGCGAAGATGCCTTGAGAACACTTGGCGAAGATGCCGAAGTGGTGGTGGTAGTAGCCGTATCGTGCTCTTGGTGGTGGTTGTCTCGCGGTCTTCTCTTATGCTCTTGAGGCTTGGCCTTGGTGTGAAGTAGAGCTTGTTGGGACTTGTACATTTGCGCTTGGCGAGCATCTTAATGATGATGGTGTCATTGTCGCACTTGAGCTCGTAGTAGATGTCGTTCGTCGTCGTCGCACACATGTTGCTTGGTGGTGACTTGCCCTTCATGACGAGGTGGATCACGAACGTGATGGTGGTCGCCATGGAGATGTGGACGTGGACGACTTGCGCTTGCATCATTCTTGCACTCCAAAGACTTGTGACTTGAACGTCGCCACCTTGAGGATGACAGGGGAAGAACAGTTGATCAACAAGGTCCGAATCTACTCCATCCTTGCATCTTGCTCCTCCTTTTGTGCGGAAAGCTTGTTGTCGATGTAGTCCCTTTTCCTTGCTTCGGAGTGACGAATGTCGATGGAGAGGTTCTCGACGCGCTCTCATAATCTTGATTGTGCGCCTTGCATTTGTCGTTGTAGATCGAATATTGACGCTTTGGTGATGTAGTTGTTCACGCCGTCGTTGTTGTGGAAGACCGGAGTTGAAATGGCTTGCCTATCCATCACTCCAAGAGAAAAATGTGAGTGGTAGAAAGAGAAGAATGAATACCAAATGTACCTTGACCGAAGTTGAAAGTGGATCAATGATCACTCCAATGTGGACAAGGAAATAGCACAACTGGTACCAATTCTTGTCAGTTTCTCACATCTACACAAGTAAGGTTTATATTGGAGCTCGGTGAGGATAGTGGCACAAAAAAATTGATGCAAAATGTTAGCAAGAGTTAATAATGTTGAAAGAGATTCACAAATTCACAAGTGAAACAAGTAGACCAATAGCAATATGTGGCACACAGAAATGCACACACAGATAGATAAATGGGGTCGTGCAACCAAGGAATGAGCACAAAATGTGGAATCCACGGAAAACGCTCATGTTGCACAACTTAAGAGAGACGCTAGCACGATTGCTTGAAAGGTGGATATGACACTTGTGCACAACCTATAAGATGCAAAATGGATCACTTTCTATCCCAAGTATGCTATGTATGTATGGTTCCCGGTGTTTCTCACAAGGTGATCCAAGATGATCTTATATGCAATGTGGTATGATGCTATGGCTATTGCTTACGAGCTCTTTGTTCGCTCTCTTTTGCTTAAAAGCTTATTCTTTTGTTTATGTATTGCCAGAATGCGAAATGCACAAACCAAGATAGCAATTGGGTATATACTGGAACAATCTTGAGGCACACGAGATGATATGATACCAAAATGATATGGTATGTATGCAATGTATGGTGTATATCACTAATGTGCACAAGTAACGTTGCCGGCAATACTCATACGGCTAGTATCGATAGGTAAGTAACGCAAAATGGGCCAGGGGTTATCAATGTAATGGCACGGAGAATATACAATGGAGGGATACCACGATACCACGATGATATGGAGGTTACCGTCCGTGTCGATGATGAGTGGCGGTGATCTTGATGGAAATACCAAGATGATGGAGACTCGTCCCTAAGTAGCCAAAATACCTTAGGAAACGGAAAAACCGCGAACTCAAAATCTCAAATGTCAAATGGTGGTACCGGAAAAGCGGTGGTGGTTGCGGAAGTGCAATGACGGGCTGCGGAGTACGCAATGTGGAAATGGAGGGTAAGGTGGTGGACTGTACACGGTGTCGGAGTTGGAAGCACGGTCCCTAAGTATCTGAAACACCTTAGGAGACACAACTCTCAACACAACAAAGATGCCAAAGTTCCAAAAATTTAATGGAGTCAAATGGTGATGGTAGTATTTTTTGGGAAGGGGGATGTCAAGATCTTTTCAACGAGCTAAAGAACGCGAAAATCGGACTCCGGATGAATTAGTTATGGACAAAACGGTGAAACGAGGAAGGCAGAAATCCCAAGGGCCGGATGTCCGGGGTGGAGCCTGGATTTCCGGGGCTGTCTGTCCAGAACCGAGCAGATTTGGTGCTCCTGGATCCGGATGTCCGGCCCCGGGACCCGGATGTACGGCCCGACGATTCCAGATCTCGTTTGGGGAAAGTTTCAAATTGGGGGCGGAAATTGATGATTTTAGGGGAAAAATTGGAGAGATTTCGTGGATGGAAAGTGGAGAAACTTGGGGATATGCTAGATCCACTCGAAACCAAGCAAATCCATGGATCAAATCCAACAAAACTTCGTCAAAGCAACAAATCACAACAAAAAATTGAGGCTATTTTTGGTGGGGATTTTCAAAATTGGGGAAGAACATGACAAAATTAGGCTAGAAAACAACGAGGGGAGGCTCCAAAATCGTGATCAACGTGGCTCATGATACCAAGATGATGTAGGGTGGAACCCTAATTGGCCGATCTTTCACGAAACGAGCGGATCCCGCGATGAACACGAAGAACACGAGGAGGGAAATGAGGGAAAACACAAGGGGAAACACAAGAGGAAACACTAAACCAACACGAATAAGTCACACATGTGCTAGATCCTCGAGTACATAAGGAAAAATGCACAATCCACAGACAACTAAGGATGATACAAGGGTAGTCGGTCTTCTCTGTGAGGAGGTCTTGTGCTGTAGGGTAGAACCCTAATCGGCCGATTTTCACGAAAGGAGCGGATCCCGCGATGAACACGAAGAACACGTGGGGGAAAAGAGGGAAAACACAAGGAGAAACACAAGAGAATCACTGAACCAACACAAGATAGTCACACATATGCTATATCCTCGGATACATAAGAGTTCACATGGTACACGATCAACTACGGGTGATACAAGGGTAGCCGGTCTTCTTCGTCAGGAGGTCTTGATGTTCTTCTCCGCGAGGAGGTCTTGAATCCAAAGTGATCTTCTCCGAAGAGGCCGCGG
The DNA here is from genome assembly GCF_003073215.2 of Triticum urartu. Taxonomy (NCBI): domain Eukaryota; kingdom Viridiplantae; phylum Streptophyta; class Magnoliopsida; order Poales; family Poaceae; genus Triticum; species Triticum urartu. Next base: position 214,721,400 of record NC_053023.1, on the reverse strand, counting down.
TCTCTCTCGAGGAGTAGATCCGTTTGTGGATGAGCAATGCTCTATCTCTCAAATGAGCTAAACCAATGCTAACCCTCAAATGGTGGAGGTGGAGGAGTATATATAGTCTAGGGCCACGAAGGGGTAAGTGAAGGGATACATGGGCTGCGGCCCAACACATGGCAGCGCACAGGCGCCGGTCGTCCGACAGGTACCGGACGTCCGGTGGCTCGCTAGGGTCTGGTCATCCCATACTTGTTGGACATTCGGTGTTTTGGCTCGGTTGAGGTGGCGCCGAATTTCCGGGGACGGTCGGACGTCCGGACGCTGGAGTGTGTCAGACGTCCGGAACTTGTCGGACGTCCGCTCATTTTGGCTCGGGTGCGGGGTCGCCGGCTGTCCGGTCCGGACCGGTCGTCCGGTGGGTCTTCAGGCGTCGGACGTCCGGTCCCGACAGGTCGTCCGGTGGCTGGAGCTTCTTCTCTCGGTCCTTGTACTTGGCGTCCTCACTAGCTCGTCCGTTGCATGTGGTGGCTCTGTGGCTTTCCTCTAAGTACCTGATCATGCATAGCACACACGTTGGAGGTAGTAGCCATGTCTCACAAGTAGAAAGTGAAAGTCCGGACAGGAGCGAGTTCACCTTGTGTCCAATGGTGTATGGTCAAGGTCTCATCTTATTTATCCTTGGGGCTTGGAGAGTAGTCGGAGTGTACATGGGGATGAACGTGGGATGCTCCGCATCATCTCCCCCCCCCTTGGGAAAGATCCGACCTCGGATCATGATCCTCATCACCATGGAAATGGTAGTCGTGGACGGACTCGTAGTTGGACGGAGTGGAAGACGTTGCGCAGTCCAAGTACTCCAAGGTGTCGCCGGAGTGGTATATATGCAAAAAGAGCAAACACAAACAACACTCCGAAATATAATGGTTAGAGCACACAAAGTGTCAATCATGTAAGAATGAGTCCGTGCAACAAGATTGAGCATGACAAGGTGCGTGAAGCTTATCCAAAACAGATGGAATGGTATGCAAAGCATTCATGGGAGCAAAAGAATTCATGGCGCACAAAAATGTGGTGTGAATATGATCAATGCAACCACGGTGCAAAATGATGTCATAGAGAGACGGTTTATCAATAGTATGAATAAGGCAATGGATGCTCAAGATGAGTATGTGATCATGCAATTGATGTTGGGCAATATGATCATGATGTATGAATATGCCATCAAGGTAGATCACAACAATTTTGCTAAGGAAATGCACAAGCTCATATATCATGGATGACATGGGAATACAAGATGCAACAAGGCAATCATAATATGAGTCAATCCATGCATAAGATGCAAATTTGTCATGTGTATGATATGTCCAATGAGCATGACATGTGTGAGCACAATCAACAAATATGGAGGTGTTGGTGTACCAATGCTCGATGTCGTGGCATGAGTGGAGGTTCGAAGGTGCTTCCAATAATTCCGACCGCTCCTCAATTCGAAGGTCCATAGAGCCAATCTTCAATGTCGCTCCTCCGTTCGCGA